>NW_016107558.1:241741-283002 GCF_001604975.1 Cebus imitator | reverse complement strand
GTGGAGTGGTGTCATCTCAGCTCACTGCAACCGCAACCTCCGCCTCCTGGGTTCTAGCTTTTCTCCTGCCTCAGCCTCCCGAGTAGCTGAGACTACAGGCACACACCACCATACCCTGCTAATTTTCGTATTTTAGTAGAGACAGGGCTTCCTCATGTTGGTCGGGCTCACTCGAGCTCCTGATCTCAAGTGATCCACTCACCCCACCTCCCAAAGTGCTGGGATTACAGGTGTTAGCCACCGCGCCTGCCTAATTCTGAATCTCGTTTTCTGTTCATATCTACTTTAGGCCCCAGCCGTTTATCTCCACATACCTTCCTAACCTACTCTTGAGAATCTCTGAGTTCTCTTTTTTTTCTGGTCCCCACATCTTACATAATGGAGAGCGACACTAGTGACACTGCACTACCTTCAAGGGAGCTCTGTTAGAGAAGAGACCAGAAAGATTTAGTCAATCAATCTATTCACCTATAAATAATGCCACGTTGTGGCTGCTTGGTGACCTTACAGTCAGGGTGTATTTCATATCTCTCAACTTGGGACACATTGGGTGTCCTGCCTGGATGCTATCCTTCTCGATTCCCTGTGTACATTACTTTTAATTTAGAAGCCAAAACCTCCTTTGTGAAAACAAAGATTTTGACCTTTTGTCCATGCTTGCTTTTAAAAACGATTTATCTTTTTACCAGCAGGTGGCAGTATAGCACAAACAAAAGTTGGAGTAAACGACCGTTTTAATATTTTAGGCTCACTTCAGCATCACAATACCAGTCCCATTCTGGCCTAGATTTCTACAATAATTCTGAATTTAAAAATAGACTCTTTATAAAGATTTGATCTATTGGTCATCTTTTTACTATCAGCCATTTGCACATCTTTTTTCAAATCGGAAAGCTTGGCCCTGGTTACATGTAAGAATTCCTTGATCCCTGGCGTGTCAAAGGTGTAAAACAAAGGAGAGTCTTTAGGAAAAATTTTCTTTATCTATTTTGCTATGTGAATTTGTCTCAATAAATTTTTACTTGCTACTTTAAATTTGCTATTAGTTAAGATAAAATTATTTGGGCTTCGGTGTGACCTCAGATAAGAAAAATGGTCTTTTGGTGGAATTTATTTGAATTAAAGTTTTAGATATACGTATACTTATTGGGATACAGTCTTCCAGAATTATAGTTTATTTTTTAGACTCAGCATTTTTTTTGAGCTTCTTCTGTTTTATTTTCTGTGTCTCATCTTCTTCTTTGACATCCATCATCTACAGCATCACCAAACTGAGGCTGAGACTCAGCATTCTTTGTGGAATTAGATTTCCTTTGATTTTGTTTCTCAGGCTTCTAAAATTATCCATATCTCTTCTAGGGAATTTCACCAACAAAACTGGAAGAAAGTATTCATCAGACCAAGATGAATTTTATGTCTCAGGGGCCAAGAGGTAGTTTGGAGGATGTGCCGAGTTCAACTTTTAGATACTAAGAAGCAAAGGTTAGGAATACAGAAAGTCAGAAATCTATTACTTAAAGGCTCTATCTACTGCGTTTTGTTTTCATACAAGACAGTGCATTGCAAAATGTTCATTATGGTGAATAAATACTTCTAATTTATATTATTCACTTGTGTGTAAATAAGCACTTGAAGTTCTTTGCTGTATTTTCTCTTTCTAGAGGCAAGAGGAATCTTCTTACTATAGGTCCCAGACCCTGCATCCCCATTTACTTTCTAGTAAATATTTTACCTTCTTCTTTCATTGTGCTGCTCAAACATGGATACCAGATTCCGGAACCTGAAGCAATGAGGTGCTGAAGGATGGGTAGAAAGAAACACCGAGCACAGAGCATACCTACAAATACTGACTCCAAACTCATTCCTTCATCCAACAAATACTCAGTAGCTACTATGAGGAGTCACTGTGTGAAGTTCCAGCCAGGAGCAGGCAGACACGCTCTCTGCTGACATCCTCATGGATCTGAACCCTGGCTCTCGCTTTGCCCTCCTAAGAGTACATGCAGGTGGATGGCATATGTCTTGCACACCATTGTCCTGTCTTGTAACTCTTCTGTCTCAGGCTGCGTCTCATCCACATACAGAGGGAAGAGGATGTGAAGACACGGGAGTACACCAGAGTGATGCTTCCACGAGCTGAGGAATGAATGCTGCTTGCAGAAGCTCAGAGAGGCTTGGAACAGATCTTTGCCCAGTGTTTCAGGGGGAGCGCGGCTCTGCTGACACCTTGACTTAGGACTCCTTGCCTCCAGAACTGTGAGACAAGTTTCACTTACTTCAAGCCTCTCAGTTTGTGGTACTTTGTTATGGAAGCCATAAGAAAATAGCCCAGATTTTGGTTCCATCTTTTTGCCTTATAGCTCGAGGGATTTCCTTGACTTTCTCCTCTAGATTGCCAGCGTGGGCTTTAGCCTGGTTCCTTCTATTATTCGGTCCATCCATTGAATTTTTTCTTTTAGTCATCATATTTTAAATCCATGAGGATTGTGCTTGTTTCCTTTCCACACAGAAACTGTTGTAGATGGTGAAGGAGGATAATTTAATTATTTAAAATAAGTATCTTTGTTTCTTCTAGGTTCTGTTGGTTTGTTCTGTTTCTTCTCTTTGTTTGCGCTAATTTAACACATGATGGTGATCAGATCACATGTTTGAAGAAAAGACTGGTAGGCTTACAGGATGTGGAAGACCTTGGTGGAAATGGTCCTTCTCTGACAGCAGGGTTGACTGTGGCCCCTGAATGAGGGGCGACGTAAGATGACAAGAAAGTTTTTCTCTCTGTGGGGCATGGGGTACAGGGAAAGCAATTGACAAAGTAAGGAGGGTTTAGTCAGGGTTGGAGCACTTCAGTGTATTTTTTTTTTTTTTTAAATTTTAATGTTTGAGACAGAGTCTTGCTGTGTCACCCAGGCTGGAGTGCAATGACGCGACCTTGGCTCACAGCAACCTCCGCTTCCCAGGTTCAAGCAATTCTCCTGCCTCAGCCTCCCAAGTAGCTGGGATTACAGTTGCGTTGCCACCGTGCTGGGCTAATTTTTGCATTTCTAGTAGAGATGGGGTTTTACCATGTTGGCCAGACTGGTCTCAAACTCCTGACCTCAGGCGATGGGCCTGCCTCGGCCTCCCAAAGTGCTAGGATTACAGGCTTGAGCCATCACGCCCGGCTCAGTGTATTTTCCTCCTTTACTTTCTTCCTTCAATGTCTAAAGTGCAAGCAGAAGGCTTTTTAAAATTTTTTATTCCTTGCTCTACCACTTAAAGAATGCAGTGGGGGAAAACAAAACTTGTATAGTGAGATAATATTTTTTGAAAGAAATTATTATTGATAAAATTTTTCTTCTTTGTTTTTCTTGTCATATTTGGCTTTCTGCCCAAGGGAGTGCAGGCTTCTTTTGGTTTAGAGGAAGGCAATGCATCACCAAGAATAAGAAAGTCACTGCTCAGCTTGGCTTTCACCTTGGCTTTCTCCTCCAGATTGCAAGCATGGGCTTTAGCCTGGATCCTTCCATTATTCAGTTCATCCACTGAATTTTTATCAAAAAGAAACAGCGCTTTTGTTTGCAATAACAATGATTTGTTGAAAGAGGGACCATGAGGTATTGGTTCCAAAAAGTCAGAATTAGGAGGTTTTGGCCCAGTTCTCATGGGTCCTGGTGGGTGGAGTGTGGTGGGGAGACAAAGATTCCAGATAGGTTTTAGGATTCCAGGACATAGAGGGATTGTCCCTACTTCCTGCCTAGAATTCATGGTTTGTGGATCCCTCCGAGTAACACACTCTATGCTGACATGAGGAAGCTCATTACAATAGAATGGTGGCATGGGGGGGGGTTGGTTAGGCAGACAGAGCCTTAGATAGCATGTCCTGGTTCTCCATAACCTGCAATGGGTGGAATCTTGCCTATTGGAGGGAGGGGAGCAGAAGAGAGTTGAATGCTAGAGGACCTGCACTATGAAGCAGGCTGAAGGGGCTCATCTGTGAGATTTGGGACTGAACAAACCCAAAGCCAGGGCTCAGTAAGAGCTGCGGCTGGGCCTCTCGGACTAGTCCTTAGCCAGAACTTAGAACTTAGGTAGAGCTGAGTCAGAGGGAGAGGAACCCTACCATGCAAAAGAGCAGGTGGAGATGTGATGGCTGGGACAGGTTATCCAGTGAGGACAAAGCCTCTTTTGAAAGGTCTGCTGCACCCCATCTGAGTCCCGCTAAGGCTAGCTGAGAAGGATAAAGCGTCAGAGGACACCTGCCCCTGTCGGGACTTCCCACACCATCAAGATGCCATCTGGAGATTGGAGGAGAATGGAGGAAGGTTGAGCAGAGCAGTTTGGAAAGGAAAAGAATCCTGGCACGGAGTTAGACCTTTGAACGGACTGAGTTCGAATTGGGAATTTACTGAGAATCTACCCATAAGATACCAAGTTCTGGATCAGAAGAAATACACGTTTACTTGGTGAGATCAGGGGCTTCCTGCTGTCCAGTGACCTGAGATTCAGGAAGGAGGGCCATGCTCTGGTCTCCTTTGGATGTTCCTCTCCTTATGGGATGGGTAGTCTGGAAGCTAAAGGCACGTCCCGTTCCTCCCACCCCCACACGCTGCACACCTCTTGTGAACTGCATTTTCCAGACTCCATTACTCCCTGCACAAAGGATTCTGAGCCTACCTCAAAGGCCTGCATCATTCCATTATTTGATTCTTTTTCCATGGGCTGCATTCCTGTAGTTTGGAATTTATACTCTTAGGTCTGGGGCTTGGGCAAAGGTTGACTATTTTTGAAGAAGGAATTGGATGCGTTCACCTGCATCGCGCGTGCCCACGGGCTGTGGAGGCACAGAACAAGCCGGAAGGGAAGGTGTGGGCTGTGGGCTGCTGTCCTGCCTGCCCACAGGTGCCACGACAGCTGAACAGACGCTAAGGAGCAATTCTGCATGCATCCTGCTCTCTGGGTTGTTTTGGAGGTATATTGATCAAGGAAGGAAGACAGAACAGAATACAGTAGTTTGCTAACTCAGTTTATAAACTTCCAAATACTTAGCCATATGCCACCTATGCCTGTACCTGAATGTGTTAGGAGCCAGCCTGCTGCTCATGGGGGAAGCAGGACTCCGGGGCTCTGTGAGGTTCCGTTATGTAGATAAAGAAAGTTACATTCATGCCCACTTGCATTGCAACTGTATGTTTGAAATCTGCTCCATATGCTACAATTATCATCTATGAGATGGTTTCTATTCCTACCCAAAACTAAAAAGTAAATTCTTGGAGCAGTGTTAAGCCATGGAAAATATGTAGGCAGCACGTATTCTTCACTAACTTTAAATCGGTGGGATGGCTGGGGATACATGCGAGGAGGAGGGAAATATGGCCTGATCCCGTGCTGGCTTCTGTATGTGCGGATTCCGGTTGTCTCAGCTTCGCTCAGCTTTCCCCGGCAGCTTCCCTCGTCCTACATGGCATTCAAACCTACTTTCTGCTTTTGTGGCTTATGATGTAATCATTCTTTCTTTCATTGTATACTTTTACCTTATCCACCACGTTACTCAATTTCTCCCTTTGTGTACCACTTCTAGAAGGCCTGGGATGAGTTTTCCCAGCAATCCAGTGCAGGCTGGAAGACCCTAAGATCCTGTTCTCCTGCCCCGTCTTACCTCAATCCCAGAAGCAGGATCTGGGCAGTCCTGGGCTTCCAACCTAGTTCCCACTGATAGAAAAACAAGCTAACATCCCATAGGAAGACAGCAAAATGGCAAACATCTTCATGTTGCCACCAAGCTCCATCAGTGAAGAAGGCTGGAGTGGGAAGATGCCTCGAAGTCACTTTGAATCAGAAGCTGCCACCTGCAGTGCCCAGTCAGCAAGAGCCTTTCCTTCCTGACTGATGGCCTGGCCTCAGCCTTTCCACTGAATTATGCCATTTACTCTCCCTCCCTCCCTCGTGCAAGAGTTCATTTTGTCCCATATTTATTGGCACTCCAGGACACAAAACAGACAGTTCTTTCTCTTAAAATGTATTTCTAGATGGTTCTATCCCAAGAAGTATTAGATCAGAAAAGAAAAAGAAAGAAAAAGGAAGAAAAGAAGAAAGAAGAAAGAAAGAAGAAAGAAGAAAGAAAGAAGAAAGAAAGAAAAATAGAAAGAAAGAATATATTGTCCCTATAATTTGGCATCCTAGTCATCACTTGATTATTTTGTTGAAGGAGGGAGTGATGATCTTGGCAAAACCAAGTGGATGTAGCCTCACTGTATATACTAAGCCTAGATCCAAATAATCTGAGCAGCAAACAATAGGGACAAATGACTTCTGTCACACATAAGCTCATGACAGTCTGCTACTCTTCTAGTGTCACTGATCTCTGTTTATATCAGGGGATTATGTGCGTTATTACTTTATTTAAAAAATTTTTTTTGCTCTGACTTTGTTAGAAGATTGAGATAGGGAATTCTCTCACTTCTGAAGCCTTCTTTCGGTCCTATACCTGACTCTACCTCTGAGCGCAATCTCAACTACTTCCACGAGAGACCTCGAACAAAGCCCCCCAAGAAGACATCAGTATACACTCAAATCCAGATTGTGTTTCTTTCTCACTCCTGTTAGTCATATGTGTACACTTTCTTAAAAAAATCATTTGAAGCAATTTACAAGCAAAATTTATCACACACAGACACATTCACAAACACACGTAAATAATGTAATATATATATTGACATATACCTATAAATACATATAAATAACCTGATACCAATGTATTATTATTACATATATGTACACACACACACACACACACACACACACACACACACTATACCATGGAAGTCAAGTTCTGACCGATAGCCCTGGTGGCCAACTCTGTTCTTCCTCTGTGGCAGAGTAATGATTCAAGACGAGAGACTTCTTGCTGATTCATGGACACAGATTCTAGTTTTCATCATTTCTTCAAATATAAATACTGAGGGCTTCAGCAGCACACCACATTTAGGCTTAGTTTTCTTTGCTAGACTTCAGATCTATCACATTGTTCAGGATTGTTATGCCTTCCCGTTCAAAGACTATAGTCTTTCTCTATAAGTTCTGAGATTATAATCACCATCAAGCCCACTGGCCCTTCC
The DNA here is from genome assembly GCF_001604975.1 of Cebus imitator. Taxonomy (NCBI): domain Eukaryota; kingdom Metazoa; phylum Chordata; class Mammalia; order Primates; family Cebidae; genus Cebus; species Cebus imitator. Next base: position 275,908 of record NW_016107558.1, on the reverse strand, counting down.
CCACCCTGCTGTCCAGCACAGATCTTTGGTCAACTCTCCTGAAGTCCACTGCTCCCACCAGCTTGGGCTCTAGTTGGTGTCTAGAATCCAGACAGCACAAAATGCTTGTAGCACCTTGGTGTTTGTTAGAAAAGGACATAACTGAAGATCAGTATCATGACCTGGCTGCCTTGTTAAAGATGCTGTTATCTACTAGGTTGTGGTTTTAAAAATGATTTAAATTGTCATTCATAGTGTAAAGGATTTCAGGAAGGCATTCTATTATTTCTAAAACATTTCTTTATCATCTTCCTTCTACATACCAGATAAATGCCTTCCATTGTCTTCTTCATTTCTTTTCTCCTTTACTCTCTACCACTCCCCTATGAGAATTTATGCTCTATTTAGACTGCTCCGTGGGTGACACCCTACAAATAGCTGTGCTCAGTCCTGCCACAATGTTTTCTGTAGCTAGCATCCTTTTCTGAAAAACTGTCATCTCATTTTCAAAGATACACAGCCTTGTCTCGCCACTTCTTCTTACAATCTTAAATTTATTTCATTCATTCCATATATATTATTGAGTGTCTTTGATGCACAGGAACTAGGTGCTAGTGACGCGGCACTGACTGCATGGAAGAAAAAAGCACTCCCTGACCTCATGGAGTTTACATTCTAATACTGATGTTGAAATGATTCGGAAAAAAGAAGGATTTTTGAATTGAGGAGGAAAGCAAAGAGGAGAGTGGAACTATAGGTGATATTTTAGCAAGGAAGCTTCAGGTGAGAAAATGAAGTGAAATAAAGCTAATATGTAGGCCTCAGGTGTATATCCCTGTCTGCAGGGAGGGAAGAGGAAGATTAGGCGAATGGCAGAACGTTCTGTTAAATTCCGCCATGCTCTGTTATCATATTATTGGGGCAGAGTCAATATTGCTGAACTTCAGGTGCTGGGAAGGGGGCTGTGTGACAGTATTTCCACAGGTACATGGATGTTTCTTCCTTAGCTAAATGCCAGCAAGATTCAGTTACAGAAGACTGGGCCAGGCAAAGTGGTTCACGCCTGTAATCCCAGCACTTTGGGAGGCTGAGGCAGGTGAATCACCTGAGGTCGGAAGTTCGAGACCAGCCTGACCAACATGGAGAAACCCCGTCTCTACTAAGAATACAAAATTAGCTGGGTGTGGTGGTGCATGCCTGTAATCCCAGCTACTCAGGAGACTGAGGCAGGATAATTGCTTGAACCTGGGAAATGGAGGTTGCAGTGAGCTGAGATTGCACCATTCCACTCCAGCCTGGGCAACAAGAGCAAAACTCCATCTCAAAAACAAACAAAAAAAAAGACTGGGGAGTCAGAAAGAGGAGAGCTAGAGCACAGAATTAGGAAAATGCCCAGATAAGGAATAAATGAGATGAAGTCAAGTCACATGTCAAGGATAGGGAAAGGACAGAACAACTTGCCCTCACACATTAGACACACAGACAGACTCAGGACACCAGTTTGGGAAGCAGAATAAAGTGGATAATAGTTGATATAACAGATATAAATTAACAACAACAAAAAAAACCCTACAAGAAAAAAACAGTCAACAATCCATTCATGAACCTCACAGTTCAACACATAGGGAGTCATTGCTATGTCTTAGGTGATGCAGTTTTATCTGTCACTATTGGGTGGTACTGGAGGTCTGGGGGTGATTGGCATGAAGAATTCAAGCCCTCACATGATCATGGAGGGGCTGTCTAACCCGGCAGCAGTAAAGCAAAACCAAGAATGAGATCAAAAGTCCAAAGTTCAAGAGGCGATGTTACCAAAGAAACAGAGAATAGTTAGAACAAAAGTCATGGTAGGCTTAGGTGGAGAAGAGCAGTGTATTCTGGAGTTCCACAGAGACCATGGTCCTGAGTGGCTGGTATGCAAGCGTGAACACCTCTTTCAGGATGGAAGAACAGATCTCATCAACTTTGAAAATAGTGCATGTAACCTACCAGGTTGCCTATGATGGAATGGCCATTACAGGAAGTTGCAGCAGAAAAAAGGTGGTTCAAGAGTCCAGACACATGGTCAGGAACCAGAAAATGGAGGTCTCCAAGCCCACGCTATCCCAGGAACCCAGAGATCTCAAGAGACCAAGACAAACTAAAGAAGATCAAGAAGGTACAGTGGAATAATTACCAGGATTGCTAATTTAGGCATTGATTTTGTTAATATCATTTTAAGTGTTAAAGGAAGGAGAAAGTCATAGGGAACATCTTGTTGAGGTAAAGAGCACACCCACAGGGAGACGGAGGAAAGCAATAGTCATTTCTGATTCTGACAAGGGAAAAGAGATTGTTGCCACCCCCTGTGGAAAATTTCTTTGTCAGATGTGATTTCCCTGGAGACTGGGGGCTCAGGACAGCCAAGGGCCTCCAGAGCCAAGGTGAGGGGGCTTCGAAAGGAGAGGTGGGTAATTTACAATGTGGCTTTGGAACATCTCTGCCCAAGTTATACTGTTTTACTTTACATTTAAAAAATCTTCAGTGAGTGTTTAGTCTGGGCTTTCAAAGGAGATTGATTTTCTTCAATATTTTGATTAGCTTTTTAAACACTTGAGCAATTTCTTCTCCTTTATCATCACCTTCTGTAGCTTAGGACACCACTTAAAAGTTTGACAGTCTTCTTCCTAAACATTTTGTCCTTTTGCAGTTGTCAAATATTGAATTAGATCTTGTTATAAACAGACCAGAAGCTGGCATTGTTGACATTTCCCTTCATTAGTAACTGAAAGCTCATATATTCAACCTATCAGGTCCAGTTTGGACTAATCATAAGAAAATAGTATGGCGAACAAGGCAATCTGTTTCATTTTCTGCTCTTATTACGAACTCACATTAAAACATTAATTGAAAAAACTACTTTGTGATAGCCTAACAGACTCCATCTTACATGTGAGGCTGATAAACTCCATCTTAGACTCTCCCTTCCCCACCATTTCTCCTTCTGGTGCACAGCTGGGTCACTCTGTACCCAGTACCTTGTAACTGTTGTAACTATATCCTTGGATATATCCAAGCAGGATATAGTTACAACAGTTACAATATACCTGCTATTGTGCATACCCTAACCCCCTTGGTGATTGATTGTGTAGAAAGTCCCCCCTGCTACCTCCCTTGATGACTGTATGGAAATACCCTTGGTAACCAGCAACTATGGGAGTCTCCTGCCTCCTGGTTACCAGCCACTTTCTTTAACCTGCTCCTTCTGCTTCTGTAAAATTTCACTTCAGCTAGACTCCCCCTCCCCTGTCCTAAGCAAGGTATAAAAGGAAATCAAGCCCCTTCTTCCGGCCCAGATGTTTTTGGGCGTGACCTGACTCTTTGTCGCTGGCAATAAAGGACTCTCAGTTGGAACTCAGAGTGTGGCACTTTCCTTCCAGCTCACTCAGTTACAACACTTCACTTAATGGGTGCCTAAGTTTCTCTTCAAAGGAAAGGAAAAGAAAATTATTGATTATCCCTAGTATTCAAAGTCTGAATGAATTAAAGAAGGTATTCATGTGAATCCTATGAGATTATTGATTAAATCTAAGATTCAAAATCTGAATGAATGAATGAAGGCATTGATTTGAGTCCTGATTTTGCCTCTTATTCATTATGATAGTTCTTCATTTCTTTGGTTCTCACTCTATTTGTAGCATTAGAAAATGACAACATCTACTTTAACCCTTTGAAAGGATTATTACAGAGAATTAATTAGATAATGTAGTGAAGGCTTTACATATGATGAAGTGCTAAACAGATGCTAGTTTTTATATTACATATTACATAGGATTCATGAAATAGATTATTTGTCCAGTTTAATTGAGTGGCTTCTGGAACAATGAGAAGTTCAGGCAAGATCTGTGGTTGTGATTGTGGAGAGCTGAAAACCTAGTTAACTCTCCAGGAACTTGTCTTTAGACTAAATTGATGAACATAGATTCTAATCTAATTCCTGCAAATGTTTGGAACTTCAGTTTTGAAACCTCAATCATAGAGAATTACGTGGATGGAGGTTGAGGTCAAGGAGCACATACTTTGGTACTTTTATGCATCAATTTGATTTTTTGAGGAAAAAGGGAATAAGATTTGTAGCAATTTGTAGCAATAGTATGGAAATCATACAAAATTTGTGAGAATATTGACTTGACTTGAGAAGCAGGGAATGTACAAAGTTCTCCCTCTACCAAATGGATATTCCAGGCTCTGGAGGTGTCCTAATGGGCGGGAAAGAATAAAAGGGAGGATGAACAGTATCTAATGAAACTTAGAGGTGAAAGTGGAGAAAATCCCCAAAGTTATCCTTCTAAGCTTACATTCTACATTAAATTCACAGTTTGACCAGTCCCTTTTTCCATGGAAATCAATTTCATGCTTTACTGATTTTGATTAAATGCAGAATTACTAATATTGGGTCAAAACCTATGTGGAAAGAGTTTTGTGTAAGACAGATTGTCTTTACTTTCAAATTCTGAGTCGGCTAACCTTCAGTGAAATCTACCCAAGTGGGATACTAAAATTTTGAAGGTCAATTAGTGCAACAATAAGGTGCTGATAAAAGCTAATAGTTTATTCTAAGCATCAAGTGAGTTGATCCTCACTCTGTTGTTATCTTCTTTGCATTAATAAAGTGAAGCTTCTATGCTCACCAAGGAGAAAGAGCCTCTCTTCCTCCAGGTTAGTCAACCCTAGCCTGGGTCCATTTCTTTATGAGCGGAGGCTCGATCTTAGCCCCACCCACACTGTCCACTGGGCACTGTCGTGCAGGCACAGTCTATCTGTATGAGACAGACCTGGAGTGAATTTGTTTGACCCAAGGTCTTGAACGTGTTTTGAAATAAGACTTGTTGTAAGGATTGGTAAAGGTCAGTGATGTTTTGGCTTTGCGAAATTCATTTACCAGCTGCATTGCTGTGTTTTATGGAAGAAGTAATTGTATTTTCTGAAGGTTTTTTTCTCTGTTTCAGTGTGACTATTCCTTAACCACTAGAGAATGCATCTTTTCTTAGTGGAATGGTAGATGAAAATCTCACTGGAATTGTGGGAATTCTTAGTTCTGCGTTCTTATTACTGTTTGCTGTGTAAACTTCGGAAAACTGCCTGAATCATCTCATTTGTAAAAATTATATATTTCATAGGCTCCAAGAAAGGATTAAATGGGCTAGGAAGATATGTACATTTTCTTGCAAAGTCCCTGACTCACAGCAGTAGACATTTAACAACTGTTAATTTTGTCTCCATCACCATGTGTGAAACAAAGAATAGCATGGAATGATGAGTCAGCAACCCCAGATTCTAGCAGTAGCTGTTAAATCTGTTAGTGGTGACATTGGATACGTCATTTAGGCTGTATAGCCCAAGTTTCCTCTTTTGGAAAAATGAGAAGTTGAATTGTCTCTAAGGCTTTTTCTAACTTGATGAATTTATGATTATTTGTACTTTTTTTTTTTTGAGATGAAGTCTCGCTGTGTCTCCCAGGCTATGGAATGATCTCAGCTCACTGCAACCTCCACCTTCTGGTTCAAGCCCTTCTCCTCCTCAGCGTCCCAAGTAGCTGGGACTACAGGCACATGCCGCCATGCCCAGATAATTTTTTTTTGTATTTTAGTAAAGATGAAAAGATGAGGTTCCACTGTGTTGCACAGGCTGGTCTCGAACACCTGAGCTTAGGCAATCTGCCCGCCTTGGTCTCCCAAAGTGCTGGGATTACAGGTGTGAGCCACTGTGCCCAGCCTATTTGTACTTTTTTTTTTCTGATTTTATTCTAAGCCTACATTTAGCAGAAAGTTGCATTTGTTACCCAAGAAGCACTGACTTTCACACAGTATTGGCACCAGCACTTTCTCACATTCTTATACAAGAAAGAGACTCAGCAAGTTCTTCACTGTGTTCCTTGGAAGAACAAAGGAAGGTACTATCAGCAAATCTATAGAAAGCATTCTACTTCTATGTGATGGTGATACAACTCTCTGTAGCAGAGAGGTAGATTTTTCCTCATTTTAGCGTGGGCTATGTCTCACACTTCTGGACTGCAGAACCATCTCACGAGGATCTCACATTTGTCCCGTGTCAGAGGATCTTTCATGCCTGAAGTGCCTACCTTGAGGTCCTTGGCAATGGGTCATGGCTATTGCTTTCCATGCCTAGGGACATTTGTAGGCTAGATATTGGCTCTGGATGAGGAATCACTGAATTCAAACTGATATGTCTGTGGATCATAGTGGTTTGTGAGATAATCAAATGGATGATTACAGAGTTTTCCCACTGCTGTATGTATATTTTTATTTTAAACTTTTTGGAAACTGGTGGTATAAATAGATGGAAAATAGAAGATGTCAGTTCTCACTAATGACTCTATGCAAGAATTCCATCGATGGTGATTAAAACTCCTAGTTTTAGAAGTCTTTAGGGAATTGTGAAGATCTATCTGAAGAAGACTGGCAGTGCAGAGATAATTTCCCCGCAATCACAAAACAAAATAGAGGTGGATTCCGAAAAATACAATAAACTTGCAAAATAACTGAATAAACTGTTGAATTGATTCTTTGTATTTAGAGAAAGGAAGCATAATATCTAGGAACCTGCATAAATTCCCTAGAAATGAACTTGGTTTTTATAGTTGACAGAGTCGTGTCTTAGGGCCTGGGTACCTGATATGATGGATGGACTATTTCATGCTGCCCTTGGAGACAAGTTGGAGAAACATTGGTAGTATTGCAGCAGTGAAATGAATTTATATAACAGTTATATCAACAAGTGTGAACTTTTACAGGATTCTAGTAGACCTGGAAAACACGGTGATAGAAGTGAAAATATGTAACCTGGAAAAGAAAAATATTTTGTTTTGTTTTTCCCTCTTGGGCAGTACAGGCATGGCAACTGTACTCAAATATTTCTAATATCTCTGTCATTAATGAGGTATTTCTTGTATCTCAAGTAGGATAATTTGGGATTAGGAAGGCAGAATTTCCTTCATACAAGGGAAATGTTTCTGTCAATAAGCCTAATAGAAAGGACTCTCTTTTGAGGTAGGAAATTGACTTTACAGATGAGTTACTGCAGAGTGTCGATGCCTATCTTGTACATTGTCTAGTGATTGCTCACCGTGAAGGGACCTGGGACAAGATAATTTCTTCAGGCCCACTCTAAACTTTTAGAAAGAAAATGAACATCTTTCTCTTTGTCGTCATGGCGGAAGGAGCATATTATGTTTTGTCATACAGAAAAGTCTTTCATTTCCAAGTGCCCTGAATTCAAGATGGACCAGGAATGAGAACACCTTCTAAAAGCCACGAATAATAAGAATTTCCTCAAAGCATTATAGCACGATAAAAGCCACCAGAAAGAGGGAACATTTTGGTTTCTTCCTTAATAAGCAGCCAAACATATTTCTTGTTTAATTTTATTTTCTTGTTTTTGAGACAGGCTCTCACTCTATCACCCAGCCTGGAATGCAGTGGCGTGATCGTGGCTCACTGCAGCTTCAACCGCTTTAGGCTTAGGCAATCCTCCCACCTCAGCCTCCCAATTAGCTGGGACTACAAGGGTGCACCACCATGCCCCACTAATTTTTTTTTTTTCTGTAGAGATAAGGTTTTGCCATGTTGCCCTGGCTTGACTCAGCCTCTTGGGCTCAGTCTGCCTGCCTCGGCCTCCCAAAGTGCTGGGATTATAGGTGTGAGCAACTGCAACTGTCACCCCAATTTTTTTTTTGAGACAGAGTCTTGCTCTGTTGCCCCGGCTGGAGTGCAGTAGCACAATCTCTGCTCACTGCAACGTCCGCCTCCCAGGTTCAAGTGATTCTCCTGCCTCAGCCTCCTGAGTGGCTGGGACTACAGATGCCTACCGCCACAGCTGGCTAATTTTTGTATTTTTAGTAAAGGCAAGGTTTCACCATAATGGCCAGGCTGGTCTCGAACTCCTGATCTCAGATGATCCACCCACCTCTGCCTCCCAAAGTGTTGGGATTATAAGCATGAGCCACTGCGCCTGACCAAAATATTTCTTAAATGTATCCAATCCAATAGGAATTACGACCACTACATAATAATTTAAATCATGAATGTTGCATGTCTCTCATATTCTAGCAGCAGTTTGTTGAAAAACAGGATACTTTTGTAAATATCAGTAAATACTTTCTTAATGCTCAAAGAGTTATCTTTTTCTTTTCTAGTCAGATTGTTGAAGATCTTGATTCCTAGTTTAGAAAGTTGGTACATGTTGATCTCTTGGACTGTGTAGTCTATGTGAAGAAATACCACATCAGGACCACATATGCATTATAACTGAAATTGAATATTTGAAAAATGACACACTTACCCACTAGTATAATACTCTAAAATTTTCAATTGAATTCAGTCCAATTCATTACTAATTAAATACTGTTCATGCCACACTAATTTCACAGAATTTTCAAGTTGAAAAACACTGCTCTAATCAATAGTCACTGAAAATTCAAGTAATGGCAGAATAAATGAGATAATTCAAATCTTGTCACTTAAGACATTTGATAAACTTGGTATGGAAAGATAACTTTTGCATCCTTATTGTATGAAAAGTCCTGGGGTTTGTGATATGTTTGCACATTCTTCTTTGGTTCCTTTCTTCCTAGCTTTTCAGCCTCCTCTCCCTGTCTTCCCACAGAAAACCATACACTTCGGCAGCAGCCTCTGGAAACATGAAACACTATAAGAAAGATGGACAGATAGACTGCATTCTGTGCACCTTAAAGCTTTACAGCCAGAGAAGCACGTTCTAGCCTAAAGCTTGTCTGCTTATGAGCACATTCAGCTGACTGCCGTGATAATGAAATTGCTGATACACTGCACAGAGCTGCTTGGGCAACCATTCTCTTATTATCAGGAAGGCGAACACACTTTGTAAGATCAAAGTGGACACCTCCTGGAAGTTACATTTATTACAAGAGGCTAAAGTGTCCACATTCCTAGAAATCAAAAAGACTTAAGGCAGAAAGATAGTAATATGCAATTGATGAATGCAATTTTTGGCAGTTCAGCAACCACCTAAGTTAGTGACAGAAACAAGAGGTAACCTAGTTCTGAAAGTTACTAATTCTGCCAGCTCTGTGGTTAAAAGCAAGGCGCTTGATATTGTAATAGCCATAGGCAGGCTCAGCCTGACAGAAATTTCGACTGTCAGTGCAGGCTCTGAGAATACTTTTATAATTGTCCCTATTGCAGATTCCGCTGATAGCGTTTTGATCCCACTATTTCAGGAAGCAGGACCTCTACTATCACAGTGCAATTAAAGTAAAGGTCATTATAGCCAGTCACTCTCACGGTATTTGGAAAGCCAGCCTGGGTGAATTTCTAGTCCTTAAAACATGACACTTTCACATTGTAGCGGCCAAACTGTGGCTCTTCTGCTGTGGGCCGGCACCTACTAACAGTTCTACTGTGGTTAAGGCCCTTTTGTACTCCTCTCCACATGCACATCTAAAATGTTTTAAATTTTACTTCCTTTTTCATATCTAGTTTTTGAACTGACATATATGGTAGCAGTGAATTGATATGGGAAAGAAGTTAAAAAACTGTGAGTTCTTCTTTATAAGTTGTTGCAATCCAAACAGGCTGCTGAAAACTTTTTTTATTTCCTCATGAGATAAACATTGAAACTAATTTGTCTTGTTAAAAAAAGTTGTATATATTTATGGTGGACAACATGATGTTTTGAAATATGTACACATTGTGGAATGGCTAAATCAAACCAATTAACATATCAACTCACACCCTTGTCCCTTGTCCTACTGTAAGCCCCTCCATTGAGATTTTCAAATGGCTGCCTTCAGACAAGTCTCAATAGCATCTCTCAGCTGAGCCCACTTCAAATGCTTATTAGAAACACTTTTACTCAGATTACTAGAAAGCTTTTCTAGTAGTTTTGAATATCCATGAAATTTTGGCCAAAGCATTTGAGGAAGTAACAAAGGTACCTTATTATTTCTTTTCAAAAACCCTCCAGTAAGTGGAGAGTCAAAAGAGGCCGAACTCCAGAAGCTCTGGGTGTTTCAGGAGAGCGCTTCATTTTACAAAAAAAAAAAAAAAACTAATGTCTTCCGAAATTCCTTTGCTTCCTCAGAGTTCATTTTTCTATAGACTAGAAATATAGGAAACATTTTCCTGATAATTATGAAATGTCGATTGTAATTTAAACTGTGTCGGAGAAGTGGTTTTTGTACTCAGTAGCTTTTTACTGCAAACGTTTACAGTCCGTATTATTGATGAAAAGACAGCATTATTTTAATGCATTTTAAATGGACTCAGAGTGTGCAAAACCTTGATCACAGTCATTTTTCTTGTACTAACAAAAATATACGTAATAGTTTTAAAATTATAATAATTTTAATGACATCAAAGGGTGCAGTATGAGGAATAGTTTTATAGCATCCCTTGGGTAATCTCTGGGCTAACTAGTGGAAAAAGTTTACTATTCACTATGAGTGGTCTTGATAGTCTTTCACACTAAACTATACATATTTCTTCTTTTTTTCTAAATGCACACTTCTCATGCCCACACTGAAAAACGGGATGTTGTTTGGTAGAAATTAGTCATTAGATTATTGCTGTACGTTCTTCTCTGTGCAGTATGTACTTAAATTAGGGGCAGGATTATTAAAGAAAATTGACTCTGGAAATATCACTTTGATTGAATTCCCCATGTTTCAGTTGTGGGAACATCTGCTCGGGAGCACTCTTCCATTCTAAGTAGACAATTTCCAACAGGGTGCAGAAAGTAGGCTTAAACACTGGTTCATATTTTATATCAATTTCTAATAAAATAAAAATAAATTAGTGATTTTCAGTAACCCTTTAGGGAAAAGTCAAAAGAACAGAGAGAATGGAAAATAAGAAAGTGTCTAAGAAGGGACATGTATTTTCTGTTTATGCATTTTCCTGGTTCTTTCATCTGTACAGTTTCATGCCGAGCAAAGTTTAAGAAGGGGTGATCCAGGTATTCAGCACAGCTGGTAATTTTCTACAGCATGTAGGCCTGACCTTTCTCTGATGTTTTGCATGTGGTTGCCACCTGTTTTATCCCATTTTGTTAGAGATTCATTGTCTTCTTGAGCCCGCGTTTGACACTGCAATGAGTCACCTGCCCTCACTCCCTTGGCCCCTCCCTTGGCTGCTACTCACTCAAAAGGGTCGCTGGGATCTGCCCTCTGGAGCTCTGGAGGGATGGGGATTCTTTTGTAGTACATTTCCCAGTCGAAGGCTCCTCGCATGGCATCCCCAGCTTGTGCCTCATACCCAAAGTGATTGTGGTCAATGACATCGATCATGGGACACACGATGGTTTTGTGGTTTAGTGCAATTTGGTCTGAAAAATGAAAGCACAGAACAGGAAATGACATGCCTGCCTCGGTCATCTATCATTTTTCAGCAAAGAGAAGCCTATAGTCCCCTACTAATGCATAACGCTTGCGGCTTTGGCTCCCTGTCGTCCTAAGAGCACTTTTCAGGAATCTCTGAATTCTGGACTTAACAGGATGGGACAGTGATTAGGCCCAATTAGAGTTGTTGTATTTTCCTTTAAGAAAGTTATGTCCCAGAGAGACTTGCAGAAGTCCATTTAGCTCTACCTCTGTCACATTTTTGCTCTGACCTGTCCCCAATCTGTCACGTTATCGTGCGTCCAACATTCACAGAGTATAAACAGTACTTGTGTTCTTTCAAGCATACTGCTAGAGCCTGCTGAGAAAATACTGGGCTGCTTTCTGGAAGTTCCAAAATGTAAATATTTAACTTCATGGTTTTTGTAGTATCTAATCTCACACCAATCTTGATGGCTGCTCCCCTCTAAATGCTGACAGATCATACATAGAATTCGTTGCTCTCAGGTTTGCCAGAGATTTTTACAAGTCTTATTTTGCCGCTGTTCTTGGAGATGAACTCTGTTGATCAAAGCTATACATTTTCTTCCCTCTCATATTTGCAAAAGTATGAGGTGATATAATACTACTGCAATCACTTCTGCTACTATTAAATTCTTGAGTTAACTACTAAGTGATTTATTCTTATGCAATTCTAATACTCTAAGCAACCCTGTAGAATAACTATTATTGTCATCCCCAATTTATGTGTGAGGTTAGAGAAATTAAATAACTTGTCAAGGGTTGTGCAGCTATTGAGAGCAATAACCAAGATGCAACCTCTGCTTAACAATCCAGTTTCAAATCTGACCTTTTGAGTGTTCCATTGTGCTTCTCATGATAGCAGAGTGGTGATTTTTTTTTTCAGTTCCAGCACCTTCCTTTCCTATGTGGGTATGGTTATTGCAATGACATTAACAGCTAGCACAGGGCACTGACATTTGCATCCTTCAGTTTAGCTAGAATAGCTACCTGTGAGGTATCTTTCTTTCCAAGAATGTGCATTTAGCTAATATTCGTTGTAACAGACCAATGCTGTCTAATAGTCAGAGCTTCTTGTTATTTGGAAAACCTCCGCATGTGACAGTAAACAAATAACACGTGTCATTTAGAACAATTATGAAGTTTGTTTAATTCCATATCATATTTTGTTTCCCATGAGATTGTGAAGTAAATGTAATTTGTGTTGGGGATAAAGTTCTTACAGTAAGGAAACTGGCCGTTTGCTTCAGAAGTTTCTCTTAAGCGTGGGATGAAATGCCTAAGGTTTTACTGGCTGTGATAATAAATGGCTTTATTTTGATGACACTTATGAAACAGGGTATGGAAACCACAGCATTCTATGGAAAAATTCTCTTCTAAGTCTATATGCCTTTTCATCGATTCATACAACTGTCCATCCATCCATCCATCCGGTCACTCTTTTGATATTTCAACAATTATTTATTGATTAGAAACGATGTGCCGGTCACTTTTTCTAGGTTCTGGGGACACCATGATGAATAACATCACAAAATTTCTGTCTTTAAGAATGAAGCAAAGACAATAAACATAATAAATAACTACATTGTACAGTGTTTTAAAAGGTGATACATGAGATGGGAAAAAAGTAAAACAGGGCAAGGGGAATGCAGGATACTGGAGTGGAAAGGGTTGCAATTTTAGAGCATGATCCTGGTAAGCCAAAGAGAGCTAGAGGTGGCCTTTGCCTTACTTTAGTTTAATTAGCAGATGAAGAGACTCCCCCCCAGTACCATTTCTAGTTAATCTCCACCAAGGGATGGCTAAGCAACTGTTTTCCACCAGGGCAAGCCTTACAACGAGTTTTACTGAATGGTATTTCCATTCAGTAATATTTTACTGAATGGCATTTCCCCCAGAGATGTCTTTGACAGAGAAGACTATCATTGCTGGGTCCAGAATATTTTTTTCTCTCATCCCTGCAGGTATTTTAATATTAAGGTTTCAGTGACTTTCTTCAATCAAATTCAGAATCAGCTTGATTTACAAGTTCCTTGACCATCACGGAATCCCAAGGTGACCCAAAGAGAATGTGTCTGTTAAATTAACTGTCAACTTTTCCTTCAGATTTCCTTTTCACCCTCATCCAGCTGTACTAGCTTAGGTTGAAAGCAGCATGACTAATTTTTCATCCACGGCTTGTGCCTACATTTCAATTTCCAGGGATCAAACAAACAGACTTAATGGGAAATTGAAATTCAGGTATAATCCCAAGGTGAAAAATGAGCCAAGAAACTGTGTGGCTCTGCCTGTTTTTTCATTTTGGATGATGTGTCAAGACACTGATAGAGGAAAATAAAAAAAGATAGTGATCCTGAGCTTGAATCATTTCTTATCCATCAGGACTATAGGAAATGAGATGCTTTAATGAGAAAATTTGGGTTGTGGGTTTCTCTTATTCTTTTTTCCTTTTTTTCTATCTTCTTTTTAGTTAGATTCAGAGTGAACAGTCAGAGACGCAATAATTGTCATTTAGGGGTTTGCTTTGGTTCATAAATAAATTAGGCCTTTTCCTGACTTCCCTGAGCATTCAACACCGTATAGGTCAAATTCTGTTTGAGGGAATCTCACTGTTGCTGATGAAGCTCTAAATTGCTATGTCCTTGGACAAGGTACTTTTAATTAAAGGCTCAGAGGAGTCTCTGACTGTAGGGGCGCCTAAACATCACGGTTTATTAGGATGGCCGGGTAGTCGTCTGTGCAGGGGTGTGGGGTTGGGCAATGTGGCGGGGGTGTTGCGTGCTGGTTGTTTCTTGTTTTAAATCCTATACAGTTTCAATTGATTTTCCACCCACATCTTTTAGTAATGGAGCTTTGCTGGTTCTTGCTGAAAACCTACACAGTAGTCAATAGCAAATTGTTCTTTCTGATACAGCTATTGTGAAGGCAGTTGCTAGTGACTTCAGTTCCAAGGCCAGGGATATTTTGACGACAAAAGTTGATTTAGCAAAGTCGGAAGGGAGAACACTATGTGTGCACCAAGAGACTTTTAGAAAGAGTGTTTTTTTTCAAGCTGACAATTTATTTCTTATCTACAAGTGGACTTTATATTTGACTTCATTTTAAAATAAAAATAATGAAGCCTGAACTGAACATACATATGTTTTCTAGCTTAAATGACTTTCAATTTTTTTGTGTTTCTAACAGTTCAAGTGTGTTATGACATAATCTTCTTTCCCTAGGCTTAGGCATATTGTAAGCATTTAAGACATAGCACCTGGACAGCAGCGCTGTGTTTGAAGGGGTTTATGCAAATACAGGGAACTGTATATTTAGGGATATAGGCTGGTGCCAGAAGTGAAAAGAATAACAGAAAAGAAATGGCATTCTAAATCCTAGAAAATGTAAAGATGCTTACACTTTAACTGTATTCTGGGGGTGAATAACTTTCCTTCCTCTTTGCTTAACAATCCTGTAATACTTGTTCTGTGTGTGTCTGTGTGTGTGTGTGTGTGTGTGTGTGTGTGTGTGTATTTTAATCGTACTGTAGTTACAGAAAGACTGTAAAGGAGTTTTGGGATACTTTTTTCTCTTAGTGTTCACCCAGTGAATTTGACTACAATAAAGGAGGATATCTAAGTTAAATGAAGGCTTTTTAAATCTGTAAGTTACATTGAAGTTGGCATTATCTAAAATGCCAAGTTTGTGTCATTACTTAGAATACTGTCTAGGACAGTTACTTGGAAAACTGTCCTCAGCCATGGTAAAATGTAGAATTCAAGGCTCTATTGGAAAACCTGTAGAAGGGACCTCTAGCGTTTGTTGATTGCAAACTAAATAGGGGCCAACCGCGCACTGCCCCTGAGGCATCCCAGGATGGTGCCACAGCAGCCTGTACTCACTGAGGAGCGGGGGCAGCCAGTTCACATTGACCTCGCAGTGGGAGTCCAGGAACGTCAGGACTTCTCCTCTGGCCATAGATGCTCCCAAGAGTCGGGTCCGGATGAGTCCTTCTCTTTTCTTGGTGCGAACAATCCTCACTTTGGAAAATCGGGCCATGTATTCTTCCAACTTATCCTTCAAGTGTTCTAAGTAGGAAGTAGAGAACGCACAGGAAAAAAATGCAAAACATTAGTTGCAGCTGAATTATGCACGGTTGTTTGTGCATCGAGAGTATGTGACTGATGAATCCTGGGGTAACATTTTAAAAGTCTATGTTTCTCACCTTCTTATCTAGATGGGAGATACTAATAAGATTTTTAGATCTTACACTTTCCAAAATGCCTCATAAACTGCAAATAGTGCCCATTTTAGAACACGGAAGTCACAGACACGCCAGAGCTCTGTTATGCAGTTACTGCTGGCTGACAGCCCCGGTGTGTAATCCTAGCCAGTACTCCAAAGATGGGCTTCTGCCATCTGGTTCCTGCTGGGTAAAGTCATATGAAAATCCTGGAAATGGGCTCTTTCCAACAAAAGGGCTCTTTACAGCAAGGCTTTGCTCATTATTTTGTGTATTGAAAATAATGCATGTAGGCCGGGCGTGGTGGCTCACACCTGTAATCCCAGCACTTTGGGAAGCCGAGGCGGGCGGATCAAGAGGTCAGGAGTTCAAGACCAGCCAGACCAACATGGGGAAACCCCATCTCTACTGAAAATACAGAAATTAGCTGGGCATGGTGGCGCATGCCTGTAATCCCAGCTACTCAAGTGTCTGAGGCAGGAGAATTGTCTGAACCTGGGAGGTGGAGGTTGCAGTGAGCCAAGATTATGCCACTGCACTCCAGCCTGGGCAACAGAGTGAGACTTCATCTCAAAAATAAATAAATAAAAATAAAAAAAGAAAGAAAATAATACATGTAAAACAACAGGAAAGAAAAATATCTGTCATATCAACAAGAACCAAACAGATTTTTTCCCCCGACAAGTTAATACCAAACTAGTAAGCAAGTTTAGCCTATGGCTTCTGATTTGAAGTGGAAAGGTGACTGACTGCAGATGAAATACTAGACAGTCATTTGGAACTTACCTCTTAAAGATTTGGAAATACATTTTAGCTATTTAAATTTGGAAATGTGTCTTGCCTAACTAAAAGCAAATAGTGGAAACAAAATCAAATCAGATAATTTATTCATAGAATAAAATATTTCCTATTGTCTGTGACAAAATGCATCAAATTCTCAGTTCTTACTATGTCAAATAAGAGCATTTGCTGTCTTTCTGTGGATTATGTGCTTATATATTTTGTACCCTCTGCTTTCACTCTGCCATATCTAAGACATTATGAGGGCTTTATTGGAATCTCTGACAGGTATAGCCTAATATTCATTGAAATGAAATCTTAGTATCATGTATGTTCTGTATTTTTCATTTTTCAAACTTTCTCTGCATGTTTGTGATCAAAGGTAATATTATCAAGTCTCTTCCCATGATCTGTAGCAATAGGGATTCATGTAGGATTTGTGATTCCTTCCTGCTATCCAATGTAACAGATGTCAGAATTACTCTGTATTGGAGTTTCTCTGTGCATAGAGGTTCATTCTCATTTCTTATTATTAGTGTAGTTTTATAAAATCTTAACTTCCCTTTTTATTGACTGTTCTATGTTTCACAAATGGGTCAATGAAAACAATATTTGTCTTTCTAATATTCACTGTAAGAGAACACAGATGGGGCTGGGGATGGTGGCTCATGCCTGTAATCCCAGCACTTTGAGAGGCTGAGGGGGGCAGATCACCTGAGGTCAGGAGTTCAAGGCCAGCTTGACTAACACAGTAAATCCCAGTCTCTACCAAAAACACAAAAATTAGTTGGGCAGTGGTGGGAACCTGTAATCTCAGATACTCAGGAGGCTGAGGCAGGAAAACTGCTTGAGCCTGGGAGGTGGAGGTTGCAGTGAGCCAAGATCGAACCACTGTACTCCAGCCTGGAAAATACAGTGAGACTGTGTCTCAAAAAAATAAATATACAGATGTGATTTTCCACGAGAGTATTTTAGCTCAAAATATGTTCCCTGTATTTTGTTCTTCATGTAAGTAACAGGTATATGAAGATGAGACTGGGAAAAGCAAACTCTTTTTCCATGGTTACAATCAGAGTAGGCTTGGGAGGGAGGTCTGCAGTGGTGATACAAATGGGCAGGTCATGCCAACGCTCGAAGCCTGAATAGCCTCACTTATAAAGGATTTGGGGGATTGTTTTTTCCTCCTAGAATGTGGTAGACAGTCAAACTTTGATTTAGGCTTGAGTGAGACTGGTCAGTGTTCAGTCAACAAACACTTATGTATTATCCCAATAATTGAAGACTGGTAAGTCACTTTTATGTATGAAGAAAAACAGCATTTTTATCTGAAGAAATGCCTTTGAATGCTGAGCTTGAATGACAAAAAATTTAGAATTTTCTTTTTCCTGGTGAGATTCTGATAATTCATCATTTTGTATCTCTTGCAAATTAAAGGAAAAAGGTCTGGGAAGCCACAGACTCACAAATAGGAGCATATAAGCAGTATTGTGCTAGCTCAACCAAGAGACAGGTTCTACTGTGTGCCTCTTTGCTCACGCCCCTCTGCTCAGTTCTCCCCAACATGACGGACTCCCAGCTCCACTGTATGCAAGCTGCAAAGAAAGCTTCTAAGGGCTAAACAGAGTGCCTGTGTGTAAGCTTGCAGCTTTACTATCTTATCAGGGAATTAAAGAAGACACAAGTGACACCATTGCACAATCAAAGGCAATGACTAAGTGATGAGTGATCAATACAAGGACGCCGTTATGTGTCAGTGTCTTGAATGGGCCTTGTTCTGTCAGGATTTCCCACAGTAATAAATGTTTAGGACAACTTTATAATCTCATTACTGTAATTTACTTAGGCATTGAAATCTTTCCGTATCATCAAATTACAAAGAAGTGGCATTCTATATGTCTCTTTGTAAATCTGTTGTTTGGACCACAGAAGATATTGTCTCATGGAAATAGTGTTGCAACAGTAACTTGGGACTACACACAGATCACCAATACTTGTTAGGCCCACTAAAATATGTTTTTTCCCTTCACTATTCATTGTCAAATGTCACACTATGAGTACATCTCAGCAGTCCAAGATGCATTTACATTTTTCCTCCATAACCCCCAAGCACTAAGAGGGCCTCTTTTGGGATTAATGAGTAATTTCCCATAGTTCCATTACAGAATAGTTGTTCTAGAATATTCTCACTTCCAAAGTCTTGAAAAGTGAGAGTCAAAGGGTTAAGGGACCTGAGAATGGCTGTGCCAACTTTGGATTTAGACTTCTGTATTCTTTGGTTTATAGGAAATTCTCTAGAACTCTGTGAGGACTGTCTCTACATGTTTTTATTTCTCTGTACACATTTTCTGACACTGAATATTTTTCTTATATTAAAGCCCATTTTAATTTGCTAAAAAGATTGTAAAGTGTGAATTCACTAAGTATAAGGGATTTGACCCCTCAGTAGTGTCCATTAGATGTTTAGATCAATTCTTCTAGTTTGAATTTTATGGTGATAATTTAGCTTGCTCTGCCTCAGATAATGATCTGGTTGGCTGCACTTTGAGGGGTCCTTTCTCTCTTTGTAGTTCACTGCAATATCTAATTACCCATAACTCACAATGAAGGCAGGTATCATCAGTCTAATTAGCAAATTAAACTCTCATACAAGGGAGTTACTGAAGATGGTAGACATGGCTTTAAATTAAAAACATTTTGCCTTTCTTTGGTATGAACAGGCTGTAGATTCATTTATAAAATGTTATTAACATGGTTTTAAACATAATTTTCTATTATTTTAATTGAAGTATTGCATTTTTGAAGATTACCTTTGAACTCCTTTAATTTTAAATACTACCAAGGAAGTTTATGAGTTTTATGTATAAACCAGGGAGATCTGCTTAGTGACTTTCAGACATTTGCAAAACTGTTTATAATCTTTTTGGTCAGTGGTTCTAGGCAATCAGTGAATAATAACTGTTAAAATCCAATGAGCTCCAGTAAATCCTGATGACCTGGAGAAATGAATATAACTTCAAAAATAGCAGTTTTTACCAGGGCTTATTGTGTCACTGTGAAGAAATGATGAGATAAAAAGTTGTATTCCAATGAAATTTTGACGTCATGTTACTGTGAATACCAAATTTAGCAGGTTTGTAGAATATATTTTCCTCTTTCTTTCAGAGATTTCACTTATGTGTCATACATTTTTTATGAAGAATAACCATTCATTAGTGAATTTAGTGTTTAGGGAAACATCTAAACACCAAAAATGTTAACCTTCAACATTTTGCACAGTCAAGGGAGTCAAAGACTTGAGTCCTAGTCCTGTTGCTGACCAGCTGCGTGACTTTGGGTAAGTCCCTTCCTACCATATGACCTGAGTTTCCTAAGTTGTAAGATGAAGGGTGTGTGACTGGCTCATCTCAATGATTCCTCCTAGTTTTCCGATTCTATAATTTCTCTTGTGGTGTTTTACTTACTGAGTAGATCCACTACTCCCAAATTCTTAGTTTTTTCTTTTAAAAGCTTCCCGGTGGTTGGTATGTTGGTGGTGTGTGTGTATGTTCTTTTGGCTATGTCTCACTTTTGAAAGAGACAAATCAAATTAAAGCTAACATGTACCACAGGGTTAGTCAGAAAACAAACTCCAGGGTGCTTTCTTTGGTCACTACGGCATCCACCTCATCTTATACAGTTCACTGTCTATGAGACTATCACTAATGTCAGAATAATGACTTTGAAGCACTGTAAGTTCATCAAAGATTTAAATCTGTTCAATAAGCTATGCTTATTATGTCAGAAAAATGCAGTCACAGTTTAGAAAGCTTTGAGGGATTGTTCCCAAGGAGGCTGACACGGTAGTGACCACCAGTATTAGAGACCCTGGCCAGGGCATTGCTAAGTGGAAGACTCACTAAAGGCCATGCCAACAGCTGCCAGAGGCTCAGCATCTGGTATGGAGGCCTAACTACTTGTTGCTTAGTTCTTTCTGTTTCCTTTGAATTTCCTAATTTACATCTCAAGGGGAGAGCAAGAGGGGCCATGATACACTATTGATCTGGAGATATTGATTTCTTTGTTTAAGTACACACTTATAGTGATAAAATTTCTTTGATGTTTATACTTTGGTGCTGGTCAATTGACATAAGTTATTATGGGTGCTAGTTATTATGGTGATACTTAGCTATAACTTCTGAAATGTAACAAATTCTAAATATACAGAAACAAACATATCTAAAACTTTGTTGGTTAATTCTTACATAACAAGAATATGCTATTAAGTGCAGCTCTTACTGTGGATATTTTGAAATTTTACCAGAGTGACAGGAATACTTTACAACTAGAGAATATAAGATATTCTTACATTTTTTAATCTACTTGGCATATGTCATGTATATATTTTGACTGCAAGTGGAAATGTTAAGGATAACTGTCTACTTAGCAGGCCTATAAAGACATTTCCTATATTCTTTACATAGGAGAAACATAAATATTTTAAGTCTCTAGTTAAATTCCAGAAAATTGTCAATCTCTTTGCGTCCTAGTAGAATACACCAAATCAGTCCCTTTTGATAGCATTTGTCTATAGGCATTTCACAATTATCTCTAGAGCACAAAAAAGTCTATCCTAGAAAGGAAGAGAATTATTGAAACCATATTAAATTGCTTCTAGTATGATTTCAGCTGGTTCTATCTCTGGATGTCTTATTTCTGTTCTAATACACAAAGCATCATAAGTTATTTGGAAAATAGCTGTGGAAAAAATAAATAGACAAAATATATTTTTGCTAATATAAAAAGAAAAAAGAATTAGAATGTTACCTTTTGCAACCCCTAATGAATGAATGGATCAAGCCAATTACAGGCTTTTAACATCACAAAAGGAGTGATAATAACTTATATACTTCCTGATAGGAAAACACATCACCACCTATGAAGAATTTTTGTCAAATGCATTGAATCTGGATTTATTCATTTCTTTAGATAAGTGGTCCCAAACCTTTTTGGCACCAGGGGCCAGTTACATGGTAGACAATTTTCCACGGAGGGTGGAGAGAAATGGTTACGAGAAGAAACTATTTTACCTTAGATCACCAGGCATTAGATTCTCATAAGAAGCACACAACCTAGATCTCTCACATGTGCAGTTCACAGTAGAATTTGGCTCCTACAAGAATCTAATGCCGCTGCTGATCTGATAGGAGGCAGAGCTCAGGTGGTAATGCTCACTCACCTGTTGTTCACCTCCTGCTGTGTCCGGGTTCCTAACAGGCCACACATGGGTACTGGTCTGCTGCCCCAGGGGTTGGGGAGCCCAGCTGTAGGTCTAACTGTTCCCTGACAAGTCTCAGGATTGGGCTGTTTATTCTTGCTGCCCAATAATAAGATGTAGATGAACTGGGAAAGAAGATAATTTATTCCTGTAATCGAGTATAATCTGTAACCGAGTACAGTCTGTAAACAGGTCTAGAAAATATTGCCAAGTCAACCCAAAATGACAGAGTTTTTCAGAGCTTATATACCATTTGAACTATATGTCTACTTGTAAGTGTGCATTCATCTAAAAACATAAGTGATTAACTTCTTATCCATAACTTCTAATCTGTAACTAAGGTCTGAATTTTGAAGACCTCCCTCTGGAGCATCAGTAAATTTACTTAATCTAGATGGGTCCAGGTGGTGGGGGTGATTACCCCCTCTATTTTTTTTTGAGATGGAGTCTCACTCCATTGTGCAGTGGCATGATCTCAGCTCACTGCAGCCTCCACCTCCCAAGTTCAAGAGATTCATCTGCCTCAGCCTCCCAAGTAGCTGGGACTACAACCACATACCACCATGCCTGGCTAATTTTTTAAGTTTATTTTTTGTATTTTTAGTAGAGATGTGGTTCCACCATGTTGACCAGGCTGGTCTGAAACTCGTGGCCTCAAGTGGCCCCCTCACCTTGGTCTCCCAAAGTGCTGGGATTACAGGTGAGAGCCACTGTACCCGGCCCCCTTACCTAGTCTCCTGTGAAATCATGGAAGTTTGGGGAGTTCCTTTAGACTCTCAATAAAACTTGTTTGTGGAGGTCTGGGTAGTTTCTTCAGACCCCCAGTAAAAACGTGTTTAATCCTAAACAGGACCTGTTAAAAATTCTTTTATTATCTTGTCATGCTTGAAGGCCCAAGAAAGACCTAGGCAAAACTCTTGGTGGGCTTTTGTTACATTTCAGCCTTTGTATAAAAGCACTGGCTCTTTCAGTTTTAATATTTAACTTAACCACTCAGTTAATGATGAAACTGTTGTTATGGAGGCCTGCCTGTTCAGCTGCTAGTGAGACCTGGCCTGCCACATAACTACAGATTTACAGGATATAAAGGGATTGGAGAATTTATTAAATGACACAATAGGTATACGATTGGCAAAATCCAAACGATGGGAAATACCCCAGGACCAAGGGCTTGAAATTTTTCAATAAATAAATTATAGGGAAAAAATAAATATTTATTAAACAAATTCGTATTTATTATTAAAATAAATTTTTATTATTAAAAATAAATCTTTATTAATAAATTATAAGGAAAAAAAGAAGTGGAAGGGAAATGCTGAAGACTAAGAAACATGGCAACTTAAAGGGCTATCTAAGATGGCCGAATAGGATCAGCTCTGGAGTGCAGTTCCCAGCAAAAACACAGAGGGCGAGTGATCACTGCATTTCCAAATGAATTTTTACTGCCCACGAACCAGGAGATTTCCAGGCAAAAAAGCACCATGAGTCTCCAGCACAGCTGTTTCAGCTGGTGCAGCAGGTCTCTGCACAAAAACTCACACAAATCCAGGCACCCTTACAACTGTCAACTGGAACACCTGGGAGACAGAGTCACCCGTTCAACTGAAAAAAAAGGGGACTGAAACAGGGAGGCAGGTGATCTGGCTTGGCCCGTCCCATCCCCACAAAGACAAGCAATCTGAAACGCTCTGAATTGAGTTTCACAGCAAGCACAACTGGACCCAGGATGGTCCAGCTCTGTGGAGGGAAGGGTGTCTGCCATTACTGAGGCAGTCCACCATTACTGAGGCAGACCACCATTACCAAGGCAGTTCTAACTATACCCCTATAAACAAAACTGCAAGGAAGTTCACACAGCAGCTGGGCAGAGCCCATGGCAGCTCAGCAATGCCTCTGCGGGCACATTGTTACTAGGCTACCTCCTTGCTGGGCAGGGCATCTCTAAAAAAAGTCAGAAGTACGACAGGAACTTATAAATAAAGCCCCACCTTCCAGGGACAGAGCACTGGGGAAAAAAAGGCAGTTATGAGTTTCACTGTAGCAGACTTAAACGTACCTGACCATCAGCTCTGAACAGAACAATGGAGCTAACAGCTTAGCATTTGAGCGCCTATAAGGGACAGACTGTCTCTTCAAGCAGCTCCCCAACCCCTGTATATCCAGAGACACCTCATAAAGAAGAGCTCACGCTGGCATCTGGTGGGTATCCTTTCTGGATGAAGATAACAGAAGAAGAAACTGGCAGCAACCCTTACTGTTCTGCAGCCCCCACAGGTGATCCCCAGGCAAGCAGGGTTTGGAGTGGACCTCCAGCAGTCCAACAGCAGAGGAGCATGACTGTTAGAAGGAAAACTAAAAAACAGAAGGAAGTAACTTCATCATCAGCAACAAGGGTGTTCAGAGACCCCATCTGAAAGCCACTGACTACAAAGACCATAGGTAGATAAATCCACGAACATGGGAAGAAACCAGCACAAAAGGATGAAAACACCAAAAATCAGAACGCCTCTCCTCCTCCTTCAAGGGATCACAACTACTCATGAGCAAGGGAACAAGGCTGGATGGAGAATGAGTCTGATGAATTGACAGAAACAGGCTTCAGAAGATGGGTAATAACAAACTTCTCTGAGGTAAAAGAACATGTTCTAACACAAGACCAAGAAACTAAGAACCTTGATAAAAGGTTTGATGCAATGCTAACAAGAATAAACAGCTTAGAGAGGAATATAAATGAATTGATGGAGCCAAAAACACAACACGAGAACTTCACATAGCATACACAAGTTTCAATAGCCAAATTGACCAAGCAGAAGAAAGGATATCAGAGGTTGAAGATCAACTCAATGAAATAAAATGAGAAGGCAAGATTAGAGAAAAAAGAGTAAAAGAAAGGAACAAAGCCTTCAAGAAATATGGGACTATGTGAAAAGACCTAATCTACATTTGATAGGTGAATGTGATGGAGAGAATGAATCCAAGCTGGAAAAAACTCTTTAGGATACTATCCAGGAGAACTTCCCCAACTTAGCAAGGCAGGCCGATATTCAAGTCCAGGATATACAGAGAACACCATAAAGATATTCCTCAAGAAGAGCAACCCCAAGGCACATAATAATCAAATTCATCAGGGTTGAAATGAAGGAGAAAATGCTAAGGGCAGCCAGATAGAAAGGTTGGGTTACCCACAAAGGGAAGCCCATCAGACTCACAGCAGATCTTTCAGCAAAAAGCCTACAAGCCAGAAGAGAGTGGGGGCAAATATTCAACATCCTTAAATAAAAGAACTTTCAACCTAGAATTTCATATCCAGTCAAACTAAGCTTCATAAGTGAAGGAGAAATAAAATCCTTTAGGCACAAGCAATTGCTCAGAGATTTCATAACCAGCAGGCCTGCTTTACAAGAGCTCCAGAAAGAAGCATTAAACATAGAAAGGAACAATCAGTACCAGCCACTACAAAAACATACCAAATCGTAAACAGCATTGACTCAATGAAGAAACTGTATCAACTAACCGGCAAAACAACCAGCTAGCATCAAAATGGCAGGATCACATTCACACATAACAATATTAACCTTAAATGTAAATGGGCTCAATGCCCCATTCAAAAAACACAGACAGGCAAATTGGATAAAAACTCAAAACCCATTGGTGTGCTGTATTCAGGAAACCCATCTCAAATGCAAGGATACACATAGGCCCAAAATAAAGAGATGGAGGAAGATTTACTAAGCAAATGGAGAGCAAAAAAAAAGCAGGAATTGAAATCAAGAAGAGCTAACAAACCTAAAGATATATGCACCAAATACAGGAGCACCCAGATACATAAAGCAAATTCTTAATGACCTACAAAGAGACTTGGACTCCCACATAATAATAATGGCACACTTTAACACTCCACTGTCAATATTAGACAGATCAACAAGACAGAAAATTAACAAGGATATCCAGGACTTGAACTCACCAGGACCAAGCAAACCTAATACACATTTACAGAACTCTCCACCTCAAATCCACATACTATACATTCTTCTCAGCACCACATCACACCTACTCTAAAATTGACCACATAATTGGAAGTAAATCACTCCTTAGCAAATGCAAAAGAATGGAAATCATAGCAGTCTCTCAGACAACAGTGCAATCATATTAGAACTTCGGATTCAGAAATTAACTCAGAACAGCACAACTTCATGGAAACTGAACAACTGGCTCCTGAATGTTGACTGGATAAACAATGAAATGAAGGCAGAAATAAATATGTTCTTCAAAACCAAGGAGAACTAAGACAAAACATACCAGAATCTCTGGGACATATTTAAAGCAGTGTCTAGAGTGAAATTTATAGCAATAAATGCCCACATGAGTAGAAAGAAAAGATCTAAAATCGACACCCCATCATCAAAATTGAAAGAGCTAGATGAGCAAGATAAGAAAAACTCAAAAGCTAGCAGAAGACAAGAAATAACTAAGATCAGAGCAGAGCTAAAGGAGATAGACACACAAAAAACCCTTCAAAAAATCAATAAATCCAGGAGCTGGTGCTTTGAAAAGATCAACCAAATAGACACACCACTAGCCAGATTAATAAAAAAGAAAAGAAAGAATAATCAAATAGACGCAATAAAAAATGATAAAGGGGATATCACCAAAGATTCCACAGAAATACAAATCACCATCAGAGATTACTATAAACAGTAATCTGTTTATAGTAATAAACAAGTAAACCTGGAAGAAATGATTAAATTCCTGGACACTTGCACCTTCCTGAGCCTAAACCAGGGAGTAGTTGAAAACCTGAATAGACCAATAACAAGGGCTGAAGTTGAGGCAGCAATCAATAGCCTACCAACCAAAAAAAGCCCATGTCCAGATGGGCTCATAGTTGAATTCTACCAGACATACAGAGAGGAGCTGGTACCACTCCTTCTGAAGCTATTCCAAATAGTACAAAAAGAGGGAATCCCTTCCCAGATCATTTTATGAGACCAACATCACCCTGATGCCAAAACTCAGCAGAGACTCAACAAGAAAATAAAACTTCAGGCCAATATCTATGATGAACATAGATGCAAAAATCTTCAATAAAATACTGGTAAACCAATTGCAATAGCACATCAAAAAGCTTATCCACCATGATCAAGTAGGCTTCATCCCGGGGATGCAAGGCTGGTTCAACATATGCAAGTCTATAAACATAATTCACCACATAAACAGAACCAAAGACAAAAACCTCATGATTATCTCAATAGATGCAGAGGAGGCCTTCAGCAAAATTCAACAGCCCTTTATGCTAAAAATTCTCAATAAATTAGGAATCTATGGAAAGTATCTCAAAAAAATAAAAGCTATTTATGACAAACCCACAGCCAATATCATAATGAATGGGCAAAAACTGGAAGCATTCCCTCTGAAATCTGGCACTAGACAAGGATGCCCTTTCTCACCACTCCTATTCAATATAGCATTGGAATTTCCACCCAGAGCAATCAGGCAAGAAAAAGAAATAAAATGTATTCAATTAGGAAAGGAGGAAGTCGAATTGTCTCTATTTGCAGATGACATGATTGTATATTTAGAAAACCCCATCGTCTCAGCCCAAAATCTCCTGAAACTGATAAGCAACTTCAGCAAAGTCTCAGGATACAAAATCAATGTGCAAAAATCACAAGCATTCCTATACACCAATAACAGACTTAAAGAGAGCCAAATCAAGAACGAACTGCCATTCACAATTGCCACAAAGAGAATAAAATACCTAGGAATACAACTAACAAGGAATGTAAAGGACGCCTTCAAGGAGAACTACAAACCACTGCTCAGGGAAATAAGAGAGGACACAAACAGATGGAGAAACATTCCATGTTCATGGTTAGGAAGAATCAATATCGTGAAAATGGTCATTCTGCCCAAAGTAATTTACAGATTAAATGCTATCCCCATCAAGCTACCTATGACCTTCTTCACAGAACTGGAAAAAACACCTTAAACTTCATATGGAACCAAAAGAGAGCCCACACAGCCAAGTAAATTCTAAGCAAAAAGAACAAAACTGGAGGCATCATGCTACTGGTCTTCAAACTATACTACAAGGCTACAGTAATCAAAACAGCATGGTACTGGTACCAAAACAGAGACATAGACCAGTGAAACAGAACATAGGCCATGGAGGCAACACCACATATCTACAACCATCTGATCTTTGACAAAGCTGACAAAAATAAGCAATGGGGAAAGGATTCCCTGTTTAATAAACGGTGTTGGGAAAACTAGCTAGCCATGTGCAGAAAGCAGAAACTGGACCCCTTCCTGATACCTTACACTAAAATTAACTCCAGATGGATTAAAAACTTAAACATAAGACCTAACACCATAAAAACCCTAGAAGAAAACCTAGGCAAAACCATTCAGGACATAGGTATAGGCAAGGACTTCATGACTAAAACACCAAAAGTATGGGCAACAAAAGCCAAAATAGACAAATGGGATCTAATTAAACTCCAGAGCTTCTGTACAGCAAAAGAAACAATCATTAGAGTGAATCGGCAACCAGCAAAATGAGAAAACATTTTTGCAATCTACCCATCTGACAAAGGACTTATATCCAGAATCTACAAAGAACTAAAACAGATTTACAAGAATAAATACAAACAAACCCATTCAAAAGTGGGTGAAGGATATGAACTGACACTTTTCAAAAGAAGACATATATGAGGCCAACAAACATATGAAAAAATGCTCATCATCACTGGTCATTAGAGAAATACAAATCAAAACTACATTGAGATATCATCTCATGCCAGTTAGAATGGCAATCATTAAAAAATCTGGAGACAACAGATGCTGGAGAGGATGTGGATAAATAGAAACACTTTTACATTGTTGGTGGGAGTGTAAATTAGTTCAACCATTGTGGAAGACAGTGTGGCGATTCCTCAAGGACCTAGAAATAGAAATTCGATTTGATCCAACAATCCCATTACTGGGGAAATATCCAAAGGATTATAAATCGTTCTATTATAAAGACACTTGCACATGTTATGTTCATTGTAGCACTGTTTACAATAGCAAAGACTTGGAACCAACCGAAATGCCAATCAATGATAGGCTGGACAGGGAAAATGTGGCACATATACACCATGAAATACTATGCAGCCATAAAAAAATGATGAGTTTGTGTCCTTTGTAGGGACATGGATGAACCTGGAAAACATAATTCTCAGCAAACTGACACAAGAACAGAAAATAAAACACCACATGTTCTCACTCGTAGGTGGGTGTTGAACAATTAGACCACATGGACAGAGGGAGGGGAGCATCACACACTGAAGTCTGTTGTGGGGGACTAATGGAGAGACAGTGGGGGGTAGTGACTTGGGGAAGGATAACATGGGGAGTAATGCCAGATATAGGTGATGGGGATGGAGGCAGTAAACCATGTTACCATGTATGTACCTATGCAACAATCCTGCATGTTCTTCATGTGTACCCCAGAATCTAAAGTTCAATAAAAAATATATATTATATATATTTCATATATATAAAATTACAATATATATAATATATTATATATATTATATATATAAATATATATACACACACGGCAACGAATTCTGTGGGAAAATACAGTTGCTATTTATTAAGTGGCAGTGGATCATCACGATGGTTATCATCCTTATCATCATGCTGAATAGGCTGAGGAGGAGGGAGAAGAAGAGGAATTGGTCTTGCTGTCTCGGGGTGGCAGAGACAGAAGAAAATCCACATATAAGGGGACCTGCACAGTTCAAACCCCTGTTGTTCAAGGGGCAACTGCATATATTTTCAGAATAGCTTTGAATGTGTAATAGTTCTGGAGAAAATATTAGAAACAAAAAAGAAACAAAACACCAAGTTTTAAACTAGAACACAGCACCTATTTATTCACCATGGCATGTCACCTTATGGAGCAGTGAAGAGCCACAGACCTAGTGTGCCTCAGGGGAAGCTTTTTCCCATGTTTAGGATTGTGCATGGGTGTGTTCTTCTTTCTATGAAAGGCTCATATATCAAAGGCTTTTTGGGCAATACCTTATAAATAAGGTCCAAAAATGAAAAAAAATATTATTGGTGCCACCATGCACAAAGGAGATAAGATCTTTTTCAGGAAAAAGACAACGTGTCAGAATTAGGGGGAGAAAGGGACCTAAAGTTAAAATATTTATTTGTTTTGTCATATGTATTTATAGAGCATGTACTTTTAGAATGCATTTGGCAAAAAGCAAATAATAAGATTATTTTACACAAAATATTTTGGCATTTTGGTAATAGGCTAAACACCACCTATACAAAAAAGGTAGCATATCTGCAATGAAGCTTTTATTTCAGCTCATTAATTACAAATTTGATTTGTACATTCATTACTTATTTTAATTTTGAAAAGATGATGCATACTCAGTTAGAAGGGAAATATTTGAATTCTATTTTTTCCCTTTCCACAGTATTTTCTTAAGAACTATTTAAGAACTGGTTTTGCTTGATGTTTCAATTATATATTTTTTCCTATGAGTTTTACGTTTTTCAAAAATAGTTGTAATTAAAGATCCTCTGAGATTAAATAAAAATGAAGTAATCTGAGTAGAATTTATGGTTCATAATTTTTCTGTTTACATGAATCTAGAATAAGAACTTTGTATTTTTTCCAAATCAGGCAATATAAAATTAACTATAGTTCCAAATTATTTTATCTATATCTTTTTTTCTGATGCCATAACTTTTACCTCAAAGAAAAAAAATATGTAAATAGAAAATGGTTAAAACTCAGAGGTCTTTTCTGTGAAATATTGTTGCTGTTTTGAACTTATCATAATCAATCAATTTTTATAACAATGGAAATGTCTCTGCTTTTTAATCATTCAGTACTTTTATTACATTTAAACATTCTATGTATTTCAAAAAATAGGCTATATAGACCACAAGCTTTATTTGAGCAAGGTACAAGGTAATCCAGTTCAAATGCCTAAATGTAAATATCCTACCAAAGTCAGTAATTCAGTAATATACTATTTGACCCTAAAAATATTTAAGAATTTTGACAAAGATACTATTAAGGCTTTACTCAGTAAATATTAGAAAGTAGCTTAATTTTAGAAAAACATACTGTAGTCTTTTAAAGAAAAAATCTGTATACAGTTAACATCTGAATTGTCAGTGTTGACAAAGGAGAACAAACCTCTCGCTTCTTTTAGATCACGCCTTTATTTCACCCATTCAGGTTTTCTTTGTTGTTAAAAAAAAATGTAGTAAAATACATGTAATATAAAATTTGCTTTCTTAATCATTTTTAAGTGTTCAGTAGTGTTAAGCATATTCACATTGTCGTGCAATTACCCTCCATAACTCCTTCATCTTGCAAAACTAAAACCATTACAACTGCTTCCCATTTCCCTCTCTCCCCAGCTTCAGGCAACCACCATTTTACCTTCTGTTTCTATAAGTTTGACTACTCCAGATAACTCATCAATGTGGTATCATACAGTTTGTCTTTTTGGACTGGCTTACTTGGCTCAGTGCAATGTCCTCAAGGTTCATCCATGCTGTAGTATGTGTCAGAATTATCTTTCTTTTAAGGCTGAATGAATATTCCATTGTATTTCTATACCACATGCTGTTTATCTGTTCACCAGTTGGTGGGCATTTTGGCTGCTTTCACCTTTTGGCTATTGTAAATAATGTTGCTATGAACATGTGTGTGGAAATATCTCTTCAAGAAATTGCTCAGTTGTTGTTGTTGTTTTGGCATATACCCAGAAGTGGAATAGGTGGGTCAAATGGTAACTCTATTTTTAATTTTTTGAGGAACCACCATTCTATTTTTCATAGTGACTGCACCATTTTACATTCCTAGCAATACTGCACAAGGGTATCTATGCAGTTTTAAAGTCCTTGTGACTCTTTGTAAAATGTTTATCTAGATAAATTTTGGTTGAATGTGGAGGAAATCTCCAGCAAAAATTTTGAGAACTATCTACTACAAAAAATTCTCCCAAAGCAACTCCTCCCAATCCACTAAATACCCAATATTCCACACAGAAAGAAAATTCTGAATATTGACAATGACAAATGCTTTCAATATAAAACATAGTAGCTATCAAAATAAGAAAATAGCATGCATAAACATCAAAGTGTTGGGACCAAAATTATTAACAAGAAACCCCCCCTGAACTTGTAATTCCTCCCCCCACCCCCACTGCAGTGTAAATTAATCAAGAATGCCTTGTTTGAAAACATCCTAGCTTCCAGTCTAAATAATCCATGTGGTTATAGAGTTCTTAATATCTGATTTGCATATATCTGTGCCAATTCTTCTGTACGTGCCTCATCTCTTCTCATCTTAGCTGCGTGGTCTGCTCTTTGCATCTAGTGACTATTGAGATCTCTGCCTGTTTTTAGCCTTGCTTTCATAATCAATTATATCAGATATCAGGGAGCTGAATAACATTCAACTTAATTATCTTAGTTAGCTAATCTCCCATATTCACCAATATATCTATTAAATATCTTATCTTCTTCCCATTCTTCTATGAAAACTCACTTCTTATCTTTCAGTAGTTTCTTTAATCTTTAAGACTGCCAGAAATGAACATTTTACAAGATTGTTTGTCTTGAGGTATGACAAAATTATTTTAAAAATTAGTTTAACAAAGAAAATCATCAAAGAACTGGTATATTTATGCTTTTACTCTCTAAAGACTTTAGAGGCAACATCCCATTTATAAATTTCACAAATCTCCAACTACTTCACCACCTTCTTATTGTATTTTGCCAAACATCAGGTTATATAGTTTTTAAACTGTTTTACTGTTAACTGCTGGTTATTTTAACCTGTAGATGCATATTCACAGCTTGAATAAGTAACATTTTGGGAGACGATTTGACTTAATGACTTAGTATTAGTCTGTTCTTGCCTTGCTATAAAGAAGTACTGGAGACTGGGTAATTTATAGAAAAAAGAGGTTTAATTGCTTCAGAGTTCCACAGGCTATACAAAAAGCACAGCTAGGGAGAGGACCTCAGGAAACTTACAATCATGGGAGAAGGTGAAGCAGGTGCACGCACATCATGTGGCCATAGTAGGAGCAAGAGAGAGACAGAGTGAGGTGAAAGGTGCTACACACTTTTAAACATACAGATCTCGTGAGATCTCACTATCATGAGAACAGCACCAAGGTGATGGTGCTAAACCATTCATGAGAAATCCACTTCTAAGATTTCATCACCTCTCACCAGGCCCCACCTCCAACACATGGGATTACAATTTGACATGAGATTTGGGTGGGGACCCAGAGCCAAACCATATCCGTGATCATATCTAAAAACTGGGACTAAGAGTAATTTTTCCCATAAAAATAATGATTTTCTGTTACTTGTTTTTCTAAGACAGAACCAGAATAAGGAATGAAAACTATGGATTTAAACAACTATAAGTTAATATGAGCCACATCAAAGATGCTGTTATTAAGGGGGAGTCGCAGCCTCCCAGTAAAACCCAACACTGCATGTATAAATCAGCAAGCTGTCTAGAACCCATCTCTGAACTTAAGGGACTTACAAATTCATTTGGCGCTTTGGAGCTATTTTTAGAAAATTCAAAGTCATTTAAAAAACCAGAGCCAGGATTTCTGAGAAAGGGAAAAATTAATCTTTAGCTAGTAAAGTATATAATTCAGGAGAGACAAAAAACAAAAACAAGCAAACAAAAATGGCCAGGTGTGGTGGCTCATGCCTGTAATCCCATCCCTTTGGGAGGCCGAGGAGGGTGGATCATCTGAAGTTAGGAGTTCAAGGTCTACCTGGCCAACTTGGCAAAACCCTGTCTCTACTAAAATTACAAAAATTAGCAGGGCTTAGTGGTGTGTGTCTGTATTCCCAGCTACTCTGGTATGTATTATTTTAAATGTGAGGCTGAGATACGAGAATTGCTTGAACCCAGGAGGTGGAGGTTGCAGTGAGCTGAGGGCGCATCACTGCACTCCAGCCTGGGCGACAGGGCAAGACCATGTCTCAGAAAAAGAAAATGAAAAACACGGTGCAGTGGCTCACACCTCTAACCCCAGCACTTTTGGAGGCTGAGAGCAGCATGGGCAGCATGATGAAACCTAATCTCTACTAAAAATACAAAAAGTTAGCCTGGTGTGGTGGTGTGTGCCTGTAATCCTGGCTACTCAGGAGGCTGAGGCAGGAGAATCACTTGAACCCAGGAGGCGGAAGTTGAGGTGACCTAAGATTGATCATGCCACTCCAACTTGGGCAACAGAGAGAGACTCTGTCTCTGGAAAAAAGAAAAGAAAAGAAAGAAAACAAAGCCAAAAACTCTTAGGTGCCATATAGCAGCACAGATGTCCTATGGGAACAATAAAATCTCTGCCCTTCCTCAAAGGACTTTCAGTTCTGCATTTCTTTCCAGTTAAAAAGTATCTCGGCCGGGCGCGGTGGCTCAAGCCTGTAATCCCAGCACTTTGGGAGGCCGAGGCAGGTGGATCACGACCAGGATCGAGA
>NW_016107558.1:216341-241688 GCF_001604975.1 Cebus imitator | reverse complement strand
GGAGGCTGAGGCAGGAGAATTGCCTGAACCCAGGAGGCGGAGGTTGCGGTGAGCCGAGATCGCGCCATTGCACTCCAGCCTGGACAACGTGAGTGAAACCCCGCCAAAAAAAAAAAAAAAAAAAAGTATCTCATTCATGCATGCTGATGGCCATATTATTTTTCTTCTTTTTTGTTTTCTTTTCAGGAGACTCTACCCAAATCATGGGAGGGGACACCACAGGCATTGAGAAATAGGGTCTCCAGTCTCGAATTAATGTGTGTGAGTGATTTAATAATGTCACCAATAACTGGTAACAAGAACAGCTCTAAAGACCTGTGGGGTTTGGCTTCACTTCACAATAAATAAAGACAAATTGGAAAAATAATTCCTCTAAACAGTTGCTGTGAGAAAACTGCTATGACAAAATTTCAATTTAGATGAGACCAGAACTAAATTAAATTTCTGGGAATTGGTCCTATTCCCAAGGCTATGGAAACTCCCAGTTCTTAACAGTATTCTTGTCTTGCAATATAGAAGGAAGCCTGCAGGAAATGGGCTGTCTGCCCTTGTTGATAAAATTGACCTGCTAAAGATGTGTCTGTCCTCTCAAGGCATTGCCTCATTTCTTGACAATGCTATTAAACAATGAAAAGGAGGAGGACCACGTAAGAATTTTCTTTGTTTAAAATTTAAAAGAGAAAATATTAAGAGAAAATATTAAGAGAACCAAAAATATGCTGTAGATTCTTGGATGAAAAGAAACAACAGCATAAATAGCAAACTACGACAAAGTAATATATGGCCATAATAATAAATATGTCTTTATTTGTTGAGTGCTTATGATATTGTCAGACATGATTCTTGGATATATTTATGTGTTCACTTATTTAATCCTCATTTTATAGATGAGGAAAATTATTCTTACTTACAAATGAGGAAAATGATGGTCAGAAAGTTTAAGAAATTTACCTAAGATCATACAGCAAAACAGTGCCTGAACTTTTGTAGGTACTCAATAAATGCTAGTGACTATGTGTCAGGAGAAATCAAACAAAACCAAACCAACAAAACCAACAAACTGGAACCCAAACGTATTCATCGGGAATCTTCTAAGCAGAAGAAGACTTAATACAGTAAATTAGGTGCTTATAAAAATATTATGTAATTATTTTAGAAGACCTGGAAAATACGGGAAAGTGGAAAGAAGGGGAAAAAAATCACTGAGTTTTACAACCCCAAGTCAATCACTGTTCAATTTTCCGGTTTTGTGTAGGTTTATAGTCAAAGTGTACTTGTTCTTTTAAATCCTTCTAACATTGAAATTTTTCATGTTGTTATATGTTTCATATAAAATAATACATATTTTTTAAATGTCATAAATTTTCCTTATTAAGATTTAGATTGTTTACATGCACACAATTGATATTATAAATAATATACAGTTTATGTTTTTCAAATAATGTTTTCTGAATCTGTAATTTTCTTTAGAAGATACTCCCGGAGGTAAAAGTAGTGCATCATAGGATAGGAGCCTATGTATATTTATCTATAGTTAATAATAATTTAATTGCACATTTAAAAATAACCAAGAGAGTGTAATTGGATTGTTTGTAGCACAAAGCATAAATGCTTGAGGGGATGGATACTCCATTTAACATGTGATTATTACACCTTGCATGCCTGTATCAAAAAACATCTTACGTACCTTGTAAATATATACATATATTATATACTCACAAAAATTAAAAATAAATTATTTTAAAAAAGAAGAGACTGAAAACATTGTCTTCATTGGCTATGGAAATCAGAAAACTTACAGTAGCCAAGGGGATGCCAAAGGCCATAAAACCCCTTTGGTTCTTTTTTGAAAGACAGCTGAGGTCACCAGTCACACTGCCAAATTGCTAAACCATAAGCACCTCTCTTCATATACTCTCCTTTTTTTCTTGTTAAAATGAGTGAGTTATCCCTGCACCCACACAAGGCCACCCTCTCCGTTTGTGCACTGGATCTCATCCTTTCTTGTCTGCTCAAGAACATGGCTCCTATAGGTGTCCCATCACTTCCCTGCATTCTCATATTGGTATTTCTACTGAGTCATTCCATCTTCAAATAAAAGTGTTGCAATTTCTCTCTCTTAGAAAGCAAACCTTCTTTGACCTCCACCTTCCTCCAGCTTCTGTCTCATTCCCCTACTCCATTTGCAGAGAGATTTTTTGAAGGAGTTTTCTCAACTTGCAGTCTCCACTCAGGTTCTCTTGTTTTCCCTTGAACCCATTTCCCTTTTTCATTCATTCAAGATGCTCTTGGCTGTCCAGGCAGCATTCCTCTGGATTATCATTTCCCTTTGGAAATGGGCAGGAATTTGTTTCAGATTATTTTTGCCAAGAAATAGCTCTTGCTTAGACTCAGAGTGAAAGGGACTTGATAAGAACACAGAACACAGAGGTAGAGTAGGGAAGGAAAAAAGGAGCTATTACCAAGGAAATGATTTTGAAGTTCATTGAAAGAGAAAAGAAAATGAGTTCTGAGACATACAGGTCTAATTGTGAGCACAGAGTACTTTTGTGATCACCTGCAGGGTTGATTCTGATGAAGATGCATACTTTGCCAACGTATCTAGGAAGGCTGCGGTCATGAGGCAAGATAAAGGTCCTGGAAAAAGTCGGTAGTGGTGAAAGCCCTTGCTTGAGTAATTGAGAGCTAAACTGGAAAAAGCACCATGAAATATAATTAGGCTCTCTTCTCCAGGGAATGGAGAAAATGATCTAATAGATCTTTTTCATCTCTGCTTTTTGTGACCTCTGGCTGTTAACATCACTCTTCCTCGTTATGTCAAAATGAATTGCCTATTTACTACTGAACTCTAGAAAATGATTTCGCTCCCTAGGTAAGACAACCAACTAGCATTGACTACATGCACTTCCTTTCAACTTAATCAATGTCCAAGGAGTCATTTTTAAGTGGGTAATATTATTTCCAGGAGATTTTGCTTATTTGCTGAGTAATGGTTCCTTTTCACTGTCAAGCCAGAGAGCTCCCCAAATTTGAGAAGGAATTCCCCAAAGAGTGTAAAATGTATTTGCAAAATGGGAAGCAAAATGAAGTGATACGGCCTTTAAATTGCCAATAACCTACACAGCAGGGCTGTTTATTAGTACTAGAATCTGCTTGGCCTGTTTTTTTTTTTTTTTTTTTTTTTTTTTCCCTAAGACAATAGATGCTGAAAAACAGTGGTGCAGGATGATTGCATTTTTATTCTACAGTATTGCATAAATTTCCTTTTCTTGGGCAGGCAGAAGGCATAGAAGTCATTATTTAAATTTTTTTACCAAGCAATAAATAAATGGTGTTCTTCGGAGCATACATACACACACACATGCAAATATAGACACACACACACACACACACACACACATATGTATATATCACTTCTGTCATTAGGAACAGTGAAAGTTGGCTAATTTGTAATTTACAAAAATACAGATCATTGTTTCCTGTGCAAGCTTGGTTAAATGAAGCAATAAATCATATGTCCAAAACATGCCAAGCATCTGCCAAGGCAAAAGTTGGCTCAGAAAGTGACGAGTAGAGAACTGAGCAGCAGTACGAATTTTATAGTCTGTCACTGGCATGGCAAGTAATGATAAAGGGCAGCATGATGTCTCCTCTACTGATAGGCCAGCAACAAATTTTCCATTGTAATTCTTTTGTTTGGCCCTCTTCATCTTCATTTAAATGGGCTGCATCTCCTTGAGCTGCAGCAAAGATATATATTTTCCCTGCTAATGATGTGTCTCCCATGGTCTTGGGATGATTTTTACACTTTATAAAGTTCACCAGTGGGGGGGACTGCAATCAGTTGGCATGCTGCAAAGGAGAGAGACATGATGCTGATTTTCTCCACTCTCTTAGGGCAGACAAGCCCTGCATTGCTAGTGTTTTACCAAGGCTAATCTCTCAGGAAGCATTTGTTTTTTCCAATAACTTTATAAAAATCATTCAGTCTATAAATTCTGACTGATTCTCAAAACTTGTGCTAGACCAAATCCGTATTATTGTTATTATTATTAATTATTATTATTATTATAATAGATAAAGTCTTGTTCTGTTGCCAGGCTGGAGTGCAGTGGTGCAAACTTGGCTCGCTGCAACCTTTGCCTCCTGGGTTCAAGAGATTCACCTGCCTCAGCCTCTGGAGTAGCTGGGACTACAGGTGCGTGCCACCATGCCCAGCTAATTTTTTTTTCTTGGTATTTTAGTAGAAATAGGGTTTCACCATGTTGGCCAGGATGGTCTCCATCTCCTGACCTTGTGATCAACCCACCTAGGCCTCCCAGAGTGCTGGGATTACAGGCGTGAGCCATCATTTTGAGTCTGAGACTACTTTTTCTACCACCATTATTAAGATATGAATAAACAAATACACATTAAAAGTGATTAAAACACTAGTTAATAAAACTGAAACTAAGCAAAGTCAATACTAGAAATGCAGTTCTTCTTTTTGAACATCCCATGAACAAATAAAATGTAACATAAATGTGGTACAAAGAAGTACTATTAGAAATATAGGGTGCAGCCCTCACAGTCTTGTAAGTTGCAGTAGAAGCAGGGATATAGTAAGTTTTCCCATGAGGCAATACTATCTCCAAATAAGGCTCCTTTATTTTAGGGGATTGATACAAATGACATACAAATTCTGAAAGGGAAGATCCTGGAAACTGAATTAGAGGAATAATATTCATACAGATAAAGAGGGAGAAAGGGAAGCTGCAGTCTTGGGAATGAGGAATAAAAAGGCAAGGAATAATCAATCCTGAGACGGTTCTTAATTATGAAAACACAACTAAAATCTAAACAACTGATCAAACACTCAACCAAGCAACAAAAACAACATTCCCTGCTTGGTAGCTTCTTACAAAAAAAATTGCTAAACTATGTAAGTCATGTGAATCCACAGGAAACCAAAAATGCTAAAACAAACTCTGATCTCTCATCTCATCATTTTTTCCTTAGTGACTATAATATCTAAATGCTTCATTTTCATTTTTGGAAGGTAAGCAATACATTTACAGGTAAAATATTTAAAATTATAAAAGTATATATTGAAAAAGTATATGAAAAAATATATTTTAAATATATGAAATATATATAAAATATATATTTAAAATATATGAAAGTATATATTGAAAAATAAATCCCACCCCACACTTCCTAAGACCAGGTGGAAGAACTGACACTTTTTTTTTGTTTGTTTTTAGATGGAGTCTTGCTCTGTATCCCAGGCTGGAGTGCAGTGGCGTGATCTCGGCTCACTACCTCTTCCTGGACCCAAGTGGTCCTCCTGCTTCAGCCTTCCAGGTAGCTAGGACTATAGGTGTGTGCCACTCAACCCAGGTAATGTTTTTTTTTTTTTTTTTTTTTTTGTAGAGACAGGGTCTCACCATGTTGCCCAGGCTGGTCTCCAATTACTGGGATCAAGTGACCCTCCTACCTCCACCTAACAAAATGTTGGGATTACAGGAATGAGTCACCATGCCTTGTTCCTTCTCTAGCTATAAACATTTTCAGGTCTCCTCTATATGAGATAAACTAATAAAAATATTTATTTGAAATATGTTTTTCTGCAGCTAATAACAAAGTATTATACTTTCCATTGTCCCTAAAATTATTGAAAAGATGATCTTTATTCCTTAAGTACTGTGATTTGGCTTTCATCTTTACTTCTGTTTTGAAATTGCTATTGCAGTGACCTTCATTGTCAATGCAAACACACATTCTAAAATTTGTCTCACCAAACCATACCACTTTGAAACTTTGTGCTTGGCTTTTACGATCCTGTGATTCTATGGCAGGCTCCTCTTCTACTCCTCATCTGTAAATGCTGTTGTTCCCCAGAGACCCTCCCATGGCCTGCTCGTCACTCATCCTCCTGGTGATTTCAGGCCCCTATGGATTGAAGGCTCCCAAGACTTCCTCTAGTAACTTTGGGCTTTGTATTCTATCTCATTGCCTCCGTGAAGCAGAGACACAAATAGTGGAAACCTTTGCTTTAAGGCAAAAGACCAAATGGCTACTAGTTTGGGGATGGTCTATTCCAGGCTTTCTCAATGCTTTTGGCATTTTGGGCTCGATAAGCATTTATTATGCGGGCTGCTGTGAATTTTTAGTGGCATCACTAAGCTTTATTCTCTAGACATTGGTATCTCCAGACATTGTGTAATGAAAACTGCATAGCAAAAGTGCCCCTGATTAAGAAACCCTGATTGATCTGAAAGTGCCATTCTAACACCAACAAGAAAAGAGGAAAAACTGGTTAATTGCAGTATTGTTAGTTTCCAGAAATGAGCCTAAATTTCAAAATAATATGATCTTGTTTTGAATGAGATCATTATATTTTGAAATCTGCACTTCTTCCCACCCTGACCACCTTCATTGAGTTTGTTACTTGGTAGGGCAATTTGACAGCATTTCATGGAATTTTGTTTTTTCCCCTGATTGCTCTGTTATTTACTTTCCCTAGAAAATAGATTGAATAGCAGTAGCAGTGGTGGGCAGCCTTAACACAGTCTAGAATAGAAAGTTCTTATGGAGGGGGAGGTGGGGATTACTGACAGCTAATTGATCCTGAAAAAAGGAAAATAAAACTTTTTAGGGGAACAATTCAAACTGTACCTAGTTCACTTTTTGATAAGTTGCTGACACTTGACATGGCTTGGTCTCCTTATGCACGTGAATTTAAACTTATCTAATGTGAAAATCAAAATTACATCAGTAAAATTTTGGACCTTCATTACTTTTCACTTACACTCTTTATAGTTTAAATAGGCACTTTTAAGTATTCTCCATACCAACAGATGATGCACATCTTCCAAGAATGTGCCCCTCCAGAATACAAAAACACCTCTCTCTACCTGCTTTGAAGTTTGTTTCTTGGTGAATCAGTCATTGAGAGTAGGGGCTTGGCTGTGACAATTTTGGAAAGAATTGGTATCTTTAGAGTAAGAATTTGGGCACATCTAGACAGAGTTTGCTGGTTTAGTCTGAGTTGACCACACCAAAACAAAACAAAATGCAAAACAAGAACTAAAAATCTTAGCCAAATGCTTATATTAAAGAATCTTTTAAATTAGATGCAAGAAAATCCTTTCCCTTCCATGACATGATACCTAAGTAGATTAACCAAATCCCTAAAATAGGAAGGATAAAAAATACTGCATTCACTACACTACAAAGTGAGTCATGATAATTATATTCCACTTGAAACTTGACCAAAACTTACGTTTTGCAAACTACTTCATAGAATGATGTAGGTACAGCCAAAGGGGAAATATTCACTTTTAAGCAATACTTTGAGCTTACCATTTGTAAAAGATTTATGTTTTCTGAAGTTTCTTAAAGCAGCTCAGTTGCTGTGACTGGCAGCCAGCCAACTGATTCAAGTGAATTGGAGTTCAAGTTTTTTTGTTTTTTTTTTTCATTAATGTCTCTCGTAGCCCTATTTTGGAGTCATTGCCTTTTTCTTCCTAGAAAATTCAAGGCATGAAATTCCCCCCTTCCATCTATCTGTGAAACTGTTAACCAGGCAATAGTGAAACAGAGGTTTCCCCTAAATGATTCTGACATTCTTCAGGAGCAAGACCATTGATCACCTTTAATCTTAATGGATTGGAACTAATTTCTGAAGACCTAAAGTTTCCTCAACTGGAAAGGAAATAAATTATAAGAAACACCAACAAAAACTCACATACAGAAAACATAAGCCACAGAAAGTAAAAATCACATCTTAACTAAACAGTTGATCAGTGATGATTAATACCTTCTGCATAAGACCTGACAATAAATTTCTCTCTGTAAAGCTACTGCGACATTCTTTTCATGTAGTGTCACATGAATTTAATCTTAAAAAGACGCCTCCATCTCCCCATCACTCTCTCTGCCCTCACCCTACTTAATTTTTCTTAACTATTGAGTATTTGCCTCAGCCTGTCTTCCTTTTTAGGATGGGTTCCTTTGCATCTGTCATAGGGTTCAAAAAGAAAATGCTAGCCATAGGCATCTGCTGGGTAGCGATAGCATCTAGCATCCCCAATTATGTTTGTGAAAGCTTTCCACCCCAAACATCACTTTTATTTTTATAAGTAGCAAACAAGCACTTTATCTAAATTGTGAATCAATAAATTATAAGCATGCTTTCTATCCCAACATTTCTTCATAGAAAAAGGTGGAGAAAAGGTGGCAAATTTAAAACTCCCTAGGGAAATTTTTCCAATTACAAGGCCCCTTTATTCATTCTAACATGGCTCTTAGATAATTCCATTTGATGGCTCTAGTGGTAATAACAGGCTGGAAAATTCAAGGAAACAGTTTTTCTTCTAGAGCCTCCAGAAGGAATACTGCCCTGCCTGCTAATTCTGGATGCTTGACCACCAGAACTGTAAGAAAATAAATTTGTATTGTTGTAAGCCTCTAAATTTATAGTAATTTTTA
This sequence comes from Cebus imitator, assembly GCF_001604975.1. Lineage (NCBI taxonomy): Eukaryota > Metazoa > Chordata > Mammalia > Primates > Cebidae > Cebus > Cebus imitator. The sequence goes on along the minus strand of NW_016107558.1, from coordinate 233,216 downwards.
ACAAAAGCAATAGGAAACTAATATTGTGGTGCTCACTGGTACTCGTGGTTTGGAAGAACAAGTTTTAATACTGCTTCTGTGCTTATTGATTATGATTGCTTTGATATTTTACTAAGAGCAACTCAAAATAATGTCATGCTTTCTTATATTAAATATAAGCATATTAATAAGGGAAATGTCAGATTTAGGTTTTTGTTTAGAATGAAGCCTTAATTTAAAAAATCTAGATTATGCGCTGATGAGGTTATGCATGAAACTTTACTTCTGTCTTCTGCACAACTATAGGAATTATGGAATTATATTTACAGCTTAAAATTAGCCTATGATATTAGTTGTTCCATAAATAAAAATTATCTATATTGTAAGTGTATCTTTATATTACTTCAAAGAAAATACTAAAATATTAGGGCAGATTTGTGACAAATTAAAACAAACTTTCATTTTGTAAGGAAATGATAGGTTTCTTGCTAACTTCCGTAGTGATCTGATTTTCTACAATCTTACTAGTTTCTTACATTTCTGTGGTACATCCATAATTAATAACAAAGTTCTTTCAACATGTCAAAAGATTTAAAAGAATCTTGATAAGTAAATAGGGTTACTAAAATATAATTCTTCATCAAAGCTCATTTCTTAAGTGTTTATGAAACAAATATTCTCTAACATGCTAAACAAGGCTTATTACTAAACAAACAGATTACTGCTAAAGGAGAATTTTCAGATGATTTCAACTTACTTTTGTGGGCATCCTCTAAAAAAACCCAGCCCTATTAACACCATGCTTTTACCCCAATTAGACTCATTAACTTCTGGCCTCCAGAACTATAGGATAATAAACTGTGTTGTTTTAAGCCACTAAGCTTGTGGGAACTTGTTATGGCAGCAGTAAAAAATTAATACACTATTTATATGGTGTATTAATTATATTTTTAAATAGCCTATTGGGGTTTGATTGAGATTGTGCTGAATCTATAGATCAACTGAAGGATAATTGATGATTAGTAGTAAAGCTTCCAAATCCATGAACATAGTATACTTCTTTCTTTCTTTAGGTTCTTTTTAGTTTTTCTGAGCAAGTTTCCATAGTATTTAGTGTGTAGGTTATATGTGATTTTACCAAATTTATTCCTAAATATCTGATATTCCTTTAAGTACAATTTCATTATCTTATTTCCAATATTTAAATTGGCTAATGTATGTATATAATTGATTTTTATGTTACATTAGTATACTGAAATCTCAATCATGTCTCTTAATGAAGTTCAATGAAGCTAGAAATTAAAGATTAGAAGACTATGAATAATTTCTTCCCCATGTAACTAGAAATTTACAAACAATTTTAGTTTTCTGCAAATTCTACATTTATTTGATTATTTCTTTAAATCTTCCCATCTGAAATGTTTTATGTCCATTTCTGATTCAAGATTCTTGAGACAGAAAATGAACAGCATGTCAGCAATTCTTAGAATGGGACTATGAGAGCAGTTCTAAGGTTTTTGTGGCAGGTCCAATTCAGACAAACCTTGGTGATTATGTTTCAAGTGGTGCAAATAACTTGAAATGTTTGAAGTAAGATAGTTCTTTGTTTTTTCTGCTTGTTTTTTTGTTTGTTTTTAGAAATAAGACATACTTTAGCTTTGTCCTGGGAAATACTTGTGACATTTTTTTTTAGATCATGCATAACAAGCTCTTTGAAAAGTCACTGTGCCTCATCACTGTACTTTTCTTTGAAATCACAATAATGGTAAGTACTACTCTCCTTTCTCATTAAGCACAAGAGTTCCTCAATCTCCACAGTTGGAAGATTGCTTTTTTCTTCCTTCTGTATTGCTTTTTGGTGACAATTTAATGAATGCACTAGTGTGAAGCTAATCTTTTTTTTTTCCAATTTATTTATTTTATTGCATTTTAGGTTTTGGGGTACATGTGAAGAACATGCAAAATTGTTGCATAGGTACACACGTGGCAGCGTGATTTGCTGCCTTCCTCCCCATCACCTACATCTGGCATTTCTCTTAGCCTAGGGAAATTGAGATAAGTGTACCTACTCCCAGATTTTGAAGAAGCCCTGTGAAGAATATTTTTGCTTTTCTCATTTTCTTTTAGAATGCTAGAAGGAAAAAGGACACTGCTGGGGGCTGGGGGAGATAGATCCAACAGATAATGAAGAAGTGCCTATCTAAAATGCCTATGTTTAGATCATAAAAACTTTCTCTCCCCTTTTATATACACCTTCTGAATTGATAACATCTATCCTATGAAAAAGATAGTAAATGGAGGCTTCCGAATATTCAATTTCCTAATAACATCATAAGTCGCCAGAATTCTAGAGGTGAGAGGTAGCAATAAACAAATATAATTGCTTCCTCTCAAACTCTCACCTGACTTATTCACAATCCCACTTTCAGTCCTTAATTGACTTACCTTAGGAGGCCAAATCTTCCTTTTCTCAAAGAGAAGTTTAAGATTTAACATATGCCCATAAATCTGTCAGTGCTTATGCATATATGTGTGCATAAGCGTGTTTGCCCCTGTTGATAATCTCTTGTGAAAGATTACAAAAGTGAAATAAAAGAGTTTTAAAATTTTCAGTTGATTGAGGCAAGGTAGGTCAACAAATGAGAGAATAATTAAGAGAAAGTTATGGTCAATTGAATGAGCCTTTGGAGGTTTATTATTTCACCTTTATATTAGGTGCTGAGACCTATGAGGGACCAGACAAGCAAGCACATGCCAAAGACCCAGGGCTGAGATACGAAATAGTATTATTGAGAAACTCATAAATTATATATTTTTAAATATATAATTTAAATATTTCAACATATAAGTTTGAAAATACAGTATGTATTTAAAAACATACATAGAAATAAATAATGTATGCCCATGAACCAAATTTCAAAAAAATCAAAATATATATAGGGTAAAAATAAGTTTCCCAATTGTCTCCCAGTACCTCAGTTTCTCTCTCTAAAGGCAGGTTCTTCTGTCTTTTCAAAGATTAAAAACCCTTTGGAAAAATAAATTTGCCAAGAATTCTAAATATTTCAAATTCTATTTGTAGCTATGTAGAATTTTTGAAATCCACATTCATTTTCTGTTAAACTGATCAAGAAGGCTCCATGGTAAAAGTTATAGCCTGATTTTCCTGGTGTTCCTGAGAGTGTCAGGAAAGGGTAACAAGTCAACCCATCAATATGGGTTATGTAAGCTAAATATTTAGACACATTTAAGAAATTGCACTGATCTGGATATCACACTTGTTTCATTATATTCTCAGCTGTAATCCAGATACGATATTCTTTTAATTTTTCATTTAGTTTGATTTTAGCTTAAATGTTATGCTGAGACTCTTCCCTGGCTATAAATTCATATTTACTCTTTGCAAAGTTTTACTTTCTACATCCACTTTCATTAAAACATATCTTAGTGGTCGTCTTTACCATTTCATTCAATGATTGGCAGATTGCAATCAATTTTTGGGTTGCATTTAAGGTTCTACGATTGATATCTGTTCACTGCTTTCCTGTTGCTATAACATAGTGCAGGTAGACTTCCTTAACTTATGGACTTTTGGCTTAGCCTTTCTTGTTTCATTTGCTGAACTGCCTACCAATCTCATTGATGATGGAAATAAAACATATTTTTCTCTATTTAGTGTTCCCAAGTCTCCTCTTACCTGTCTTCCCACTGACAAATGGCAAATTCTTTGAAGATATGACTATTGATCATTAGCTGTCCTGGGGGAATACAGTTGTACTGCAGAAAGAAATCATCTGCCCTCTAGCGTGAACAGTATTATAGCTCTGATATGTACAGCGCAGGGAGCTGATGTAGTTGTAGGGCCCTGAGATACGCTAGCAAGCACACCAAATAGGCCTCTTTCAAACACAGAGGGATTTCAAAACTCAATTGAGCAATAACATTTCGCTCTAAGGGCAAGGAAACAGAGAACTAAAACAATAGGTTCTGAATCTTACATGGGAGTGGTGTTTTATTGCTAGGAATGAAACAGATATTGCCATCATCCACACTGACACAGTGAGCACATTTTAAAAGTCTAAATGGCCAGGAAAAAAGTGTCAAGGCAATAGCATTTTTTAGAAATTTCAAACCAATAAGCTTCAGGACAATTAAATCAGCCAAATTCCATTTGTTTCATTTTTGACTGAATTAACTGGTCATTTTAATATCTCAAACCTTCAAACTGTTATTTTAAACCTGTGTAAAAGTCACAGCAGTATGTTTAGTCTTCATACAGGTTATGACAGAGGAAAGAAAAGCATAAAGTGGTAAATTTATCTGCCCAAATTTTTACCCAGATTTACAGAAATTTAAAGTTCCTGACTTTTTTAATCTCTTCTTTTTGGTAGACTAAAATACTTTCAGTGATGAGAAGCCCTAAAGAAAATCTTGAAGGCAATTCTGAATAGAAGTGACAACCTTTAAGAATGAATAGGCATGGTATTTCAGTTTAAAGGAAAATATTCTAATGTTTACGATTTGACGTTTCTTTTATCCAGAGCTACACTACCCAGCAGCTTGTACTACTTAAAAAAAAAGCCAAGAATAAACCCGAACCTTCCTACCATGACAACTCTTAAAATTATTGTTTGATTAATGGCTCATGCTGTCCTAAGGTGATGCCTAATTATGCACGATGTTTCACTCATTATGTAGTGAAGTAATGGCATAGCACATTAGTTTGAGAACAGGGAAAGAAATACTTTATTAGATCTATATTTCCCACATTTCCTTCCCTCCTTTCCCAAAGGAGCTTCAATATGTACTTGGCTAGCTCAAAGATAAGGTGAAAAAAAAATCTCTCTAAAGCCTCCACCAGAGCACGAAACTATTTACTGCTACAAATGACCACTCAGAGATTGTTTAAATTAGCTTTAAAAAAATCGTTCTCTATTGTCACAATTGCTGTCAGTAAATGTAGTAATTCCAGCTTTTCACAGATGGGCTTTCAGCAGCTTTGACCCATTACTGACTATGAGTCTGTCTATAGTAACAATTCCCCCCAAAAGACACTTGCTTTTCTTCAAGTGCTGGAAACAAAGAATGGTGGATTTTCCCCTTGGTTGATTCCTATGCTTTGCATTAATGAGAAAGGGACATTCAAATGGGATAATACTGAGCCTAGAGATCTCACTTCAGCCATGTACCACCTGCCACATTTTCCCCTGACATGATGAGAAGCCCTAAACATGATGTGATTCCATTTCCACTGTCAGATCCCTGTCAGAACGCCCTCCCTGCCGCTAAGCATGCAGGCTGCACTGGGTAGTGCTGTGTCTGCCAGACATTTAGGAGTGGTCGGGCTTAGACCTTTAAGAGGTTAGAAGGTCAAGAGTTTCCGCTATCTGACACATGTGATCCAAGGTGTTGTCACTGTATACCAATGGCCATACTCTTTCACATGACACCTCTGCCTCAACTTGCCAGCCTTTAAAATATAGGGCAGTTTGATGCAGTGATTCCTAATTTCATACTGTATTCATTCATTGAACAGATATGCTGGAGTGCTTACTATGTCCTAGGTACCCCTCTAGGCTCTGCGTATATATAGCAGTGAACAAAGCAAAAACGATTAGCCCTTCTGGAGCTCATATCTCAGTAGGGAAAATGGACAAAAATTTGTGTGTGAGCATGTGTATGTATATTTGTGTGTATGTGTGAGACAAAGGGAGAGCGAAGGGGGGTGGTAGTAAAAAAGAAAAGAAAAGCAGAGGGCTTTGGAGAAAAATCAATCAAACAGTGCAAGATGAGCAAGAAGTACCAGGGCAAGGGGCTAGGTCAGATCATGGGGCAGGTAAGGCTGATACGACCTTCTGAATTTGAACTGGAACCTGGAGGAAGTTTGAGGAGGGGGTGTGCTTGACTTTTTCAGTACTTGTAGCTATGGCAACATAACTGCAACTGCTCAGTTTTGCTCTCTTGCAAGACGCTGAAGTTGTCCAAGTTTGGTTGTGACAGTTGCCTTCCCTCTATATTTTTATATGGCTGCTAGATTCCAATACTGCTACAAATTGCCACCAATTTAAACATGCCATGGCAGTGTCAAAAGTCATATTCAGAGATATTTTCACATTGATACTTCATTCTGCCTACAAAATACAATTCTTTGTGGGGTTTGCTTCTCAGTGAGACACTGTTACTCTGGCTCCATTTCATCATTAAGTCATCTCCTATAAATGCAAACAGGATTTATGCTCTCATCCACCAATTTCGCTGTTATGTATCATGAGCACATTGTGCCTACATGTGGCTTATTCCAATGCCAGACTTAAATCGTATGTCCCTATTTACAAGAAATACAGCTTATTATTATTCTGCCGTCCCATAACACTTAAGGCAGGTGGGATAAATAATTCTGTGTTCTCTGGTATATGTCATCAGACCACCTATCCTTTGTACACATTTGAATGTGCTTGGCAGTTTGTTAAAGCTGCATGAGTGACTCACCATGCAGAAAAAATATCTCTGTTAAGTAAGTGATATCTAGATCCTAACAATCAATCCCACACTCAGAATACAATAAGATGAATACGTCAACGGCCAATGCCACTTAAGATTTATATGAGAATTCTAATTTATATTTATGGAATGCCTTTTTGTGAGCTCCTCTGCTACACAATTACAAAGAGGCTTTATGCTTAGTATTGTTGTGACAATAAATAACAGGACAATGGAAAGCAATAAATGATCTTGTCATTGCTACAACCTAGCAAATAAAGAGAGCTCAGCATGGCATGGGTGCACATGTAAAGCCCCAGCTGAATTCACTGTCATGTATGTACAGTCCTAGAAATTGCCTGTGTGGGTATCATTGCCTGAATGTCGTAATTACGGTTACAATGCTTTGGAAGACATACCCATTTGTAAATAGATATGTTAAATGCAACTACTCCATTGTGAGAAAAAAAATCACACCTCCTTCTACAGAAGTCTCTAGTTATTTTTATGTAGCGTCTACGGTTTTGCTGCCTCCCTAGAAAATCACAAATAGAAAACTAAACTAGAAATCAAAGGAAAAGATAAGAAAATGAATTATCACATAAATTTATTAAGCGCCTACCAAGAGTCAGATACAATGTTAAATATGTTTTCTCATTTCAGCTTTCAAACAACTCTGTGAGCTATGTGTCAAAATCAGAGTGAATTCACAGTTCACCTTTACAACAACAAGTTTCCAATTCCTCAATTTACATTTTAAGAAACTGAGAGCTGGACCCATCAAATGATATATCTAAGGTCAGAGAGGTAATAGGGGAAAAATAGAGTGGCCATGTTTGTAAGAATGTATAAATAATTTTGTTTTTAGCTGCTATGAAAAACTCCCCAACTCAATCTTTGATTTTCTAATCTTTGAGTAATTAGAAGGATGGAAGGATACATAGCTATAACAAATCATGTATTATTTGTAAATAATTTCCAGTGCTTGTAAAGACTACACACTCTATTCTCAGATATTTGGGGGGAGCATCTTAAAAATTATATATTGTTAAATTATAGCTGTATATGCTTTTGGGGTATAGAGTGATGTTACAATTTTTGAATATAATGTGGAATGATTATAACAACCTAATGAACTAAGAGTAAATCTTAAATGTTCTATTCACAAAAACATCAAATATTTGAGGAAATGAGTAGATTAATTAGCCTGGGGAAAGATTTTTATCTTTGCCCCTCCTTAAATTGGGATATCTTAATTTTTTCTTTCATTTATATCCCAACCCTCTATAGTAGAAATGCATAGAATAAACATAAAATAAATAATTAGAGAACTAGAGACTCAAAGAAGATGGATGGGACAGCAAGGAAGTAAACCTAAATCTGTCAAACTATTAGTGGTGGTCCACCTTTTAGAGCACTCATTTAGTAAAAGCCAAATTAACAGAGGAAACGATCAGAAACAAGTAAGGCCGAGCACAGTTGAGTTTGCAGGCACCACAGCCATGAGCAACCTATAAAATTCCTCCTGTCTTAACATTTTTTCTGCATTCCTCTGTTGTACGGTTATTTATTTTCGGTCCACTCAACCCTCTAACATCTTAAAAATATCCCTTGATTAAATGTAATTTTTTTTTCCTCAGATTAATCTGCCAAATTCTTATAACAATGTATAGAGAGTCAGACTGCTGAAAACAGATGGTCTAAAAAAAATGTCTAAATAATGAAAGTTAACTGAGCCCTAACGAGCAAGTTCTGTTTCACCCTATTTAGCTAGTCAATGCAGCACAACATTGGACACTTGTCTTTTAAGCCACAAGTATTCAAAAAAACGCCAGGCCTCTGGCAGCAGCTGCTGATGTTCCTATTTTTGGCATACATTAACCAATCTCTGGGGTTATTTCACAGTACAGACTGCCTCTTTCCTCTCTATATACAGAAGCAGAGGAGTGAAAACACCAGGATACTCCTGAAGCTCTGATATTAAAGACACTCATTTGTTGACTTGATATTTTAAAAATTCTTAAATTAGTTATCGTTTCCTAAGAAATTACAACATATTTAGCAGCTTAAAACAGCACACATTAATTATAGCACAGTTTCCATGGGCCAGGAGCCCGGGGTCAGCACAGCTTGACTGTTTCCTATGATTAGAGCCTCATGTGACAGCAATCAAGGTATCAGCTGGGCTCCATTTTCATCTAGAGGGTTGGTTGGGGATGAATCTGCTCCCTAGCTCACTCAGGCTGTTGGCAGAGTTCATCTTCTTCCAGCTGTAGGACTTAGGGCCAGCTCTTTGTTGGCCATCAGCTGGAGGCAAGCACAGTTCCTAGAGGCTGCCAAGAGTCCCCTGCCATATGGGCTTCTGCAACGTGGCCATTTAATTCATCAAACCCTCAAAGAAAATCTCCCCCAAGTCCATCAAGATGAGGTCTCATATAAACTAATCAGGGAGGTGACTATCCATCACCTTTACCATAGTCTGTTGGTTAGAAGCAAATCGCAGGCTATACCTGCATTCAAAAGGAAGACAAAATAAAAGGCATGAACACGAGGAGTTCAGAATCATTGGGGAGTCATCCTAGGGGTTTATATAACGTGAAGTGTTGGTTTTAGATGAAAAAATTCTAGATTAAGGGAAAAAAGAATCCCATGGTTCCCAGGTGGATATTCTCTGGGTCAACTTAACGTGGTACAGATCCATGCACCATCCAAAGGTTATAGAAAATGCCTGTATGTGCAATATTCCATGATAACATGAGCCCCACATTTGTGCTTAGCAATGTATTAAAAGTAACGTTAACTTTCAGCAAAGAGGAACCTGGTCTCAAAATGGTACAGTTATATTTTTGAAAACACATTCATAAATCTTCTTAGGTATGTAAACTCAAATAATCACTCACTTAATTATCCAAAAGCCATGATTCCATCAAGTCAAATTAAAACAACATCAAGATCAGTCCTGAATACCAGTTGTCTCAGCATTATTCAAATGTGTAGATGAATGTCTCTAAGAAACATACGAAATTTAAGAAGAATAATAGTTGTACAATTATAGTTGCTGAATATATTTGATCATCTAAAGAAAAACATGTTTTCTTATTTTATGTATTGCCATCATTTTTGACTCAGTAGACCATCTAACTATTGTTACAACCTCTGATTGTGTCCCCAAGTCCTTAACTTCTGGATCATTTTTTTATTGTTTTTCAGAGATGGAGTCTTCTCTGTCACCCAGGCTGGAGTGCAGTGGCGTGATCTTGGCTCACTGCAACCTCCACTCCCCTGGGTTCAAACAATTTTCCTGCTTTAGCTGCCAGAGTAGCTGGGACTACATACAGGTGAATGCTGCCACACCCAGCTAATATTTTGTATTTTAGTAGAGATGGGGTTTCACTGCGTTGCCTAGGCTGGTCTCGAACTCTGGAGCTCAGGCAATCTGTCCGCCTTGGCCTCCCAAAATGCTGGGATTACAGGCATGAGCCACTAAGCCCAGCCTTCTGGATCATTTTTAAAAAATACCTCCTTAAGAATCAGAGAAAGGCATTTTTGGCAAATAAAATCCCCATCCCAATTGACATGGAACTATGCGTTTCAACTTCCTTCTTAAACTATACTTAGGTAATAAGAACCAGATATTAAACAGCTGTGTGCTCCCTTCATCCGAGATAAACTGAAGCCATCTTCAATATTGTTTTATCATCATATTCTAGAGTTGACCTTAATAAACCAGAACCTGGCTGGCCAGTTGTTTTCAGAAAGGACAGCTTATTATTAACTAAATCTATCCCCAAGTGATTTTTGCACTCCCCAATCAAAGGGATGGTATTAAGTGGTTCCTGGAAGGCAGCAGTGAAGCTTCAGCGCATTTAAAATGAAATACTGTACAACCACCATGTTGAGACAGATAACATCTTCTCAAAAACTTTTAGACTAAAACCACCTCATTCATATGTTATTCTGTAAATTTCTGGGTTCTGATGAATTCTTTTTTTTTTTTTTTTTTTTTTTTTTTTTTGGTTTTTTTTTTTTTTTTTTTTTTTTTTTTTTTTTTTTTTTTTTTTACGGAAGTCTTGCTCTGTCGCCCAGGCTGGAGTGCAATGGCGCCATCTCGGCTCACTGCAACCTTCGCCTCCTGGGTTCAATCGATTCTCCTGCCTCAGCCTCCCAAGAAGCTGGGATTATAGGCACGCACCACCATGCCCAGATAATTTTTTTGTATTTTTAGTAGAGATGGGGTTTCGCCATGTTGGCCAGGTCGGTTTCAAACTCCAGACTTCAGGTGAGCCACCCGCCTTGGCCTCCCAAAATGCTGGCATTATAGGACTGAGTCACCGCGACCTGCCTCTGATGAATTTCTGTTGAAACACTGGGGTGTATCTAAAGTTGCTTGCTGCAGCAAATTCAGCACTGGTTTTCCTTGAGTTCACTGGGCAAAAATGGATTCGTTCTTCATCAACACCAGAATACCAAAAGAGGGTCTTGAACTTTCACAGTAAATCGTCAATATATTTACATACGTAGGAATTGACTAAAGTGACCAGGCCTCTTTTTTTCTCTTAGGTCTCTTTTAAACTATCACAATACCTGCATTTAGACACTTGCTTGTAAATGAAGCTTCAATTCTTATCCAAAACTTGATCGAGCCAATTGTATTTGATGGGACAATTTAGAGAACATACTATCATGCTTTGTCCTAACACATTCTCATATATCAAATATAGAAAAAGCATGGCTACATTATCTCAAATAGATTTGAGGTTAATTCCTAGCTCTGCCACTTTGAGTAACTTAATCTATTTCTTCGAACCCAGTTTCTTCACCTCTTGAAGATAATAATATCTACCTTGGCAAATGTTCAAAGAATTGACATTTATATACAAAAAATGCCATTTATTAATAGCACAAAAAATGGAAGTGTGTTTTTTTGGTCACTGAATCTATGTAGATGGATTGTCATTATTTTAGTCTCCTGTAGAAACATTGTCACAGTACCATGATAAATGCTCTTGGTTCTGCCCTAAGGTCAGAAAAAAGGACTAACTATATGAAGAATATTCTGCATATTATTTGGCAAAACTGTCATTTAAAGCTACTACACATATCTTAGAAGGCCTTAATAATTTTCTCTGGAGCAAGCTGGGTGTGGTATCTAATACCTATAATCCCAGCTACTTGGGAGGCTGTGGCAGGAGGATCACTGGAGCCCAGTAGTTTAAGGCTGAAGGAAGCTATGATCGTGCTACTGTACTGCAGGCTGGGTAGCAGAGGGAGACCTCCATCTCTAAACAATAGTAGTAATAATAATTTTCCATGGAATCAGCATATATAAAATGATGTTCTCCATTGATGCATTTTCTGGTCTTTCATCACACAGAGTGATGCATGTAGTTCATCCTAATCCCCTTTGTGACTAGTCCATATAGACCAACTTCTTTCTTTGCAGAGTTTGTTTTACTACATTCTCCAGTCAGTGCCAGGGAGATTCTGTTCCTTTCCTTAACTGTTGCTTGTGCCCAGCATTCCTTGCCTTGTGGCCATGTCACTCCAATCTCTGCTCCCATTGTCACATTGCCTTTGCATCTTCGGCAGTCAAGTCTCCCTCTGCTTCCCTCTTATAAGGACACTTGAAATTATATTTAGGGCCCACTCGATAATCCATGATAATCTTTCCATTCAAAAATCCTTAACTTAGTCACATCCACAGAGTCCCTCTTGCCATGTAAATAACACTCCTTGGTTCCAGGAATTAAGACCTAAATATCTTTGGGGCCACTACTCAGACTACCATGGAAAGTACAAGCTCTTTCTAAAATTATACAGAAATTTAAAAAAGAAAGTAAAACAGTTAAGACAATCTTGAGACAAAATAATCAAGTTGGACCATTATGCTACCTGGTGAAGCATAGATAAACAGACCAATGAAACTGTGAGAAAACAATGCTTCCCTAAATTTCTCAGTGCTCCTGTAGAAAACCCTGGCCTCCTGAGCCGTGGAAACTTATATATTTCCCATAATGTTAGAGAATATTTGCTTTCACTTCTTCTAGAAATGTTTTCATGTATCATAAGAATTAGATCTATAGCTATTTTTTTAAGCTTCTCTCATCACCCACAAAACCAAACAGTTACATCTCTGGATAGGCACCTAGATTAGTTTTAACTCTGAAGGTGCTGAGAAGACTGGAGTTCGGTCTTCCTTGGATATCTGTTAACACATTTCAAATAATCTAAGTTTCTGGATAAATGGTGATATGGTTTGTCTGTGTCCCCACACAAATCTCATCTTGAATTCCCACATGTTGTGGGAGGGACCCCGAACCATGGAGGCAGGTCTTTCCCATGCTCTTCTCATGACAGTGAATAAGTCTCATGAGATTTCATAAAAATTTTATAGAAGGGAGTCTCATTGCACAAGCTCTCTTCTCTTGTCTGCCACCATGTGAGATGTGCCTTTCACCTTTTGCCGTGATTGTAAGGCCTCCCCAGCCAGGTGAAAGTGTGAGTTCATTAAACCTCTTTCTTTTGTAAATTGCCCAGTCTCAGGTATGTCTTTATCAGCAGCATGAAAACAGACTAATATAAAAGGTATTGAATTTTTTGATCCTACTTAAATAAAAAATGATTCTACTTACAAAAAAAGGTTAAAATATTTCTTTCCATCTCTTGGCCTATAAAACACTGATAGTCAAACTTTAATATGTTTAAGGTTCACTCTAGAATTCTTAAACTTAACCCATAGAAATTTATGTGTGGTAGGCCTGGGAAGGGCCCAGAAATCTGCTTTTTAACAAGCATCCCAAGAGTTTCTGATGCAGGTGGTCCAGTGACCACTCTTTGGTGAACATGGCCATAGAAAAATGTTGATTCTCCTGAGAAAATGATGAGTCAAACAAAGTACATGGTTAAAGAGACAAACAGCAATTTACAAACGTCAGGTAGGAAATCAGTCTTCCATCAGTTAACAATGTAAAATACAGCAGACACTCAAAAGGATTCAAAATGGATTAAAGTATTGTAATATTAGTCCTAGTGATTAGTGGATCTATGAGGTGGACTCAGGAGTGATATCAGAAATAACAGTTTATCAGTTTAGGAGAGACATAATAAACTCAGGTGTTAGTAGGGTATACCAAAATGTTTGGAACCTGAGAGAACTCTTGTCCCAGTGGCCTTTCTAAAAGCTTTTCCACTTTAGTTTTCTTAATTAGGAAAATAACTACAATTTGTTATTTCACTAGATTATCTCGGGCAAGCTTTTCACTTGGGTAACCAGAGTTCATGCCAGGTGATTGACATGGTTTTGCAGAAATTTAATATGCTTGGAAATAAATTGTGCACAGTTGCTCAATTCAACTAAACTTTCAAGCCATTTTAGTTTCTCTTGGAAATGCATATATTTGAGTTTTCAAAACTGCCTCTTCCTATGAATATATGAGGTTTTTCCCTTTGGTCTGATATGACAGATACCTGCAGAATTTTATTAAAAATACAACAAAGTCAGCAAAATAGTGTTCCATTTCTTCTGTCAATGCCAATACTGTGCACACACTTAAAGCCTTTTTAGCTTTGGAACATTGGATTTTTACTGTATCATTAAATAATTGTTTGTGCAGAATAAAACTTAATCTTGTTAGTATGATGGTAACATTTAATGTCAAAAATAGTCCTGTGTGTTGGTAATTAGAACAAGATCAATAGTTTTACTTAGCTTTCTTCGGAAATGCCAGGGGCTTTATTCATGTAGCTATTCACTACATCTTTATGATGCCAGAACAAATGTATATTCAGTATAAAAGTCAATTAGGTACACGATAAATAAATAAATTTTTGATTTGTCAATTAGAAATCAATTAAAAAATAAATTAAAATGGATTTGCAATTGGAAAAGTGAAAAGTTTTACTGATTTGTCTGCTTTTTATACTTTTGTACAAATTGTTTGGTTGTGTACCCTTAACTTTTCTTGGCAGGATTAAATATCTCAAGTAAGTACATTATATCAAAACGTAAGCAGTTTTTCACCTGATAATAACAGCCTGAACATTTAAGTACAGTTAGACTTCTTTTTACTATTGTTGATGATTAAAACAAACAAAAATTCCTTAACAGTAAAAGAATAACAGTTGTCATTTATTGAGCAACTAATATGTGGCAAGAAATATGCTAAATATTTTGCCTATAAAAGCTCATTTATTTTTCATTATAATCTTAAGAGTATATATTATGCAAATAAGAAAGTAAGGGTCAAACAGATTAAATAGTTGTTTTAGCAGTTACACTGTCTGTAAGAGAAAAGCTGGTGTTTAAATCCAAATTGGTCTCACCTTATAGCTGAATGCTTCCTCTGCACGGAATAGTAACACTGAAAGTATCCGCAACGCTATATTATTACACAAAATACAAACACAGCTTGTGGTGTACACCCTCTCTCTCTTTGGGAGTTGAGTCAGTATCACATCAAGGATAAGATAAATATAATGTAAAAACAGAAAGCAAGTGGAGCTTTAGTTTTTCTCTTCTCTAAGCAGATTACTCTCTGATCTCTATCTCTAGCTATGACATTCCTCCAAAGCCATTGGACATCTCCCCTTTGAGGATCTCCCAGCTCTGTGAACACAAAATGTCACAAACTAAGCTCATTCTCTTTCCTCTCATGTTTCTTTATTTCCTGATTTCTTTCTTTCAGTGGTTAAGTGATCCTCAAGTTACCCAGGCTTAAATACTTGTGGCAGTTCTGAGTTTCCTCCCTCTCCCTTGTATTCTATATTTTGCAATTGCCAAGTCCTCTTGATTCTTCTTTCAAAATTCTCCTCTCCTCTGATTTCACTGCCACTACACTCATTCAAGCTAATTTTATTTTTTTTTCTAAAATATCTTTTTTTAAACCTCAAGCCAGCACATTGCTGCTTCCACAGCAATGTCGTTGAAGCATCGCCTTGATTGTGCCACTCAGATACTCTACCACCACCAGTGGTTCCATACGCCTAGATTATGAGATTGCCGGATGAATTGCAGGTTTCTAAAATACATTAGAATTCATTATTTGCATGGACATACTTATAGTTTGAAAAGTTTATCATTTGCTAAATCTTGCAACCCCACTTTAAATATAAACTCATATTTATCATTAAATATGTGATATTATTAACTATAAATTCTTTAGCTAGTGGTATAATAAATGAGCCTGCCGATGTCTCTAGTTTTACCCATCACTCTTGCTCTTCATGCAGTTCATTTCAGTCAAATGCTATTACTCACTGGTACCACATGTGAATTATTCCACACGATACTTTTGCTCAACTGCTTACGTTTGTGGGCCAGCAAAAAGGCTATCCTTTGAAGGAGTCAGCTTCTTCCAAGCAGAAGTATCTCTCTCTTGTCTGAACTCCCTTGAGACCGGAACAATATAGACAGGGTGGTCACAGAAGAGAAAATTCCAAGCAGCAGTTTCACAAGACTAGCAAATGGAAACTGTTGAAATAGCTGCATAAACAGCTGATAAGACCCTGAAAAACCAGGGTGTAGGTCAAGTTGGCTAAGACCCAACATGGCACTGGATTTGACCTAGGTTTCTCCTAAGACCTCAGTAACATACAAGTCACACACCCACCAGTGTCATGACAGTTCCAGGCATGCCCATATTTGGTGTAAAAATGGGTGGCACTATAAATCCAAGAAATCACCCTTTTCCAGGAATCTTCATGAATATTCTACTCTTTAGTTAAATACACCCATAGAGGTAGCAGCCCCAAACCCCCTTGCATGAATCTTCAGTATACCCACACTCTTCTTTCTTGAATGTGTACTTTTCATTTTGCAATAAATCTCCATACTTTCACTGTTTTCTAACTCATTCTTGAATTCCTTCTCGGAATGGTGTCAAGAGCATAGATACTGGCTGAGGTCAAAGTCCCTCTGGCGTTTGGAGACCTCCCATGCCCAACTGGTATCACCAGTGACTGGTATCACCATGACTCTTGATTTGTACTTTCTCTATTCTATTCTGTTCTAGTTTACCTAATTGTAATTTGTCTTTGTCTCCTCTCTTCTGTTGATTTAAGTTCCTTGAGAACAAGGGTCCATGTCTCTATAACTTTTATATACTTCCAAGGGTAACATTGAGTTTTATACATATTAAACACACAATATTTATTGAGTAAATCAACAAAATAATAGGATAGACTTCAGTCTTTTAACTCTAAAAGGTAATTATCTTTTCTCATATATTTAGCATCTATTTTTCGGAAAGAAAGAAAAGAAAATGCCTAGGTGGAGGGTATGTGTTAAACATGAGACTAACCTAGCCTTCTTGATACCTCTTTGCACTCTATTAAAATAATCAGTTCTTGGCCAGGTGCGGTGGCTCACGCCTGTAATCCCAGCACTTTGGGAGGCTGAGGCAAGCAGATAACGAGGTC
>NW_016107558.1:213846-216121 GCF_001604975.1 Cebus imitator | reverse complement strand
AGGTCAGGCGCCGTGGCTCATGCCTATAATCCTAGCACTGTGGGGGGCCAAGGTGGGTGGATCACCTGAGGTCAGGAGTTCAAGACCAGCTTGGCCATCATGGTGAAACCCCACCTTTAAAAAAAAAAATGGGTTCTTGAGTATCTAAAAAAAAATCATAGAATTACTTTCCTCTTCATGAGAATGTCATATGTTTCAGGTTTTACTAGAATTTTAAACCACCTTAAATAATCTAGCAAGAATTTCAAGACACTAGATTTTCCATTAGTTAAGGAGAAAAATGGTGATGTGTAAGGCTGTGTAGAGGAGTGGGGAGTCGCATCGCTTGGATGTTTGAAGTGCTGCTTGCAACATAGTAAATTTCTGCATGTTGTGTCCATAGATTTTATTTCTACAAGGCTTGCATTTTACATTTCTTCATTGTATACCTTGGTATATCAATGGTAGCTGTTCTGTGAAAACGTCTGGCCTCTGTGATCTATTTTCATTCATTTTTCTATCGGGTTACATTGAGTTTTCTGGTAAGTGTTCTTACCACTGGATTCTTACTTCAACAGATAAATTGCATCAGTTTGGTTGTTTCTGATCTGACACAATATGTTGAAAGATAGCCCGGTTTAATCCTTTGTGGACAGATTTCACTGGCTTCCATTCTTCTGCAAGATTCTTTAGCTTTTATTTATTAACTATTTTTCAAGAACATAGATGCAAACTGCATAGTGCTGAAAAAGCAATGCCTGGGAATGTCGTTCTGGGTTCTCATGGCCTCATCAGTATGTAAATCATTCAGTAGAATACAAATGCCCTACCAGCAAAACAGTCAGAATGGCATTTATACCAATGCATATGGATGAAGGCATGGCCAATAAATTCCTTCTCCAAATATGTTCTCATGTTGCATTATTTATGGACTTCGAAAATGCAGGTTGACTCCTGCGGTAATTCGTTGGCACTATTCTCTTCCTACTGGGGTCTGTGAGCTGTAACCTGATCCTTGGATGGAAGGCATTTATATTTTCCTTGACAGCAAAATTGTTACTCTAGACCAGCAACAACTGCACTAAAAGAAATTTCTTTTTAGACTTTACAACTTTAGAATTTGGAAGGACAGGTGAAGGTTTTCTTGCTTTAGCTGCTTTTATGTATCTAGAAAATTATTTAATGATGCTTCTCCATAGTTATTTTTAATTAATGTTAGAGCTTGGGATCTTTAAGGCATGTCACATTACTTGGACATTTAAGTAACTATTCTTAGTACTATTTAGTTCAGGTTCTTCTTCCCTTAAGCCTCCGTTTCTTTTGCCCATTCTGTTAGATTGAAAGCATCCACAGAGAGAGCTAAACTTGTTAAGCAAATTTAATGTAAAGTACAGACTTTTTCAAGGAGCCACAAAAGGGAAAAGTACATTTTGCAACATAGACTCAGAATGCATAAAATACTTCAAATAAGAGAAATACTGTTTTCAGGGCAGGAGGATTGCCTGTAAAATATCCAAAAATTTCACCTGGGAATGAGTACTTTCTTTTTGCCTAAAACCTAAATATTCCCTGACAACACTGTACATATTAAAATAAGTTCAGGGACTGAGAGAATATACTCAAGCTGAAGAATTGTTTCTTAAGTTGTCATGGAACAGAGGTGTGGAGGAGAGAGGCAACAGAGGAATTAAAAGGGAAATCATCTTCTTTAAAAAAATGTCTCCTATTCCATTTGCCAGATTTTTAATGAGATGTGTTTCTTCATTCTATTCTTTTCTGCTATCATGTTATATTTGAATGCTGCTTGTAGATAGTCCGGTCTTAGAGAAATATATCTCCCTGAATAGTTTTACTTTTTCCTTTCTCTAATGTCATTATTGAACCACAACTCTGAAATAAGTCCTTGAAATGTGGTGTGTTTTCTCTCCCCTCCCACCGGGTTATTTGATATGCTATTTTTTTCTTTTCAGCAAATGTGATTTTTTGGAAAAGTTTGGTCTGAAGACAACCCTCATCCTTTGCTTGAGTATGAAGAAATACCTAGAAACACTCTATATTCTCGTCTGAGCTGTGTGGGAGAAGACTGAACAGAAATATGTTTAGCAGGCGAGTATTAACACAAAACCAACATGTAACTCATCCAAAAGCTGCATAAGAAATATATAAATTTGGCCTGGCATGGTGGCTCACGCCTGTAATCCCTGCACTTTGGGAGGCCAAAACAGGCAGATCACGAGGTCAAGGGATTGAGACCATCCTGGCCAACACGGTGAAACCCCTTTTCTATTAAAAATAC
>NW_016107558.1:169329-213640 GCF_001604975.1 Cebus imitator | reverse complement strand
TAAGTGTTTATCACCCACCTATTTTCTGGTGCTACTGTAATTTCATGTAATCAGATTTTATAGTGGTGAGCTAATTTTTGGACAATTAATGAACAAATGACTCCATAGACACTTTCAGAGTATGGAAAATTATTTAAGAAATGAATTAGGGCAGAATACCCAGCTCTGTGTGTTCCATAAGTGTTTACTCACTTCACATGGATAAGCAGTCAATTCCATAAGATATTTACTAAACAAGGACTTAGATGGCTTATAGGGTGTTTGGGATTCATATAGCAATTTTCCTCTAAGATGCTGAAGAACAATATAAATACAAAACTGAATTTTCTAATATGTCACTTTTTTAAAAAGGTCAAGTTTTGGAAGTATTTTTACTTCTCATTTTATATTTTGGGACTGTTAATTTTCTATGTACTGTATGTAGTTACTCCTTCTGCATTCTCAATGTAGTACAAATATATATCTCTCTGTGTTGGTGGTTTCGTTTTTGTCTTAATTGCCTCCTTAACACATCCTCCTGAAGTGCCACTGACCATTCTGTGATACACGGTTGAGAACCCAGTTGCTGTTTCCACAAATCGAGACTCAAAGGAACCAGGGGTATAATTAATTCCTGGACTGCTATTATGCTAGTTCCAGAGAATAATAGCTGATTCCCAGGGATCATCTTTTGTTTCAATATCTGCTCTATGGTGAATGAAAACTGAACACTGTCTTCACAAAGTTCTTCCTAAAATTCCCCAATAACACTTTTTCATGAGTAAACCTATTTTAAGAGAACTACGAAGTCTTGTTGAATTAATCTTCAGTAGTCTATATAAGACAAACTATCTCTAAGTTCACTTTTTCCATTTTTTTTCTTGTAAAGGAGTACATATAAGATAATTTGTAGTACATATAAGATAACTTGTAAACAGTGAGATAAATAACAGAAGAAACTCCCATGTGATTCTATTTTTGAGACAGAATCAACATTCACCTTTTGATTTATTTACTTTCAGGTGAACATACACATAGGATACCATCATAATTTCTCACTCAACAATTGATCATTTATTCATTTTACTGGTGATTCGTCAAAAAGATCACTTTCAGACTTTTTTTTTTTGCTTTTACTTTGTAACCTATGTATTATTTGGTTATATCATATTTATTTCATCATTCTTATACTTAATTTTAAAGTATGTTTCTATTACAAGATAACTGTACAATAATTATTATATATAATTAGTTTTAGCTGTTTGTTTCCTTAATATAGATTCTAGCATGAAAATTATTTGGCAAAGGCAAGAACAAACCTATGAATCTCCAACTTATATATTTTCAAATGTTTTTTCAAAAATGTTTTAGGAATTGACTTTTTCATCTTGTCCAATAAATTATTTTCTCACAATTTTTTAGAACAAAATAACACCTTGCTTAAAATTGCTCTTCTTTGATTTTTAGCAATATTGAATGTTCTTAATTTGTTTATTAGTCATTGATACTTCTTTAAAAAATTATATTTTTAAAATGCTTAAATATTGATCACAATTGTCAGGTGTTCGTTTTTATTCTAGGGCTATACAAAAGAATTCACAAACACTATGCTTTGTAGAAAAACTAAGTCACCTGTTTAAGCACTGCTATTTCTCTGATTCTAGGATTCTGGTGAGATCACCCTTCTCATTAAAGGCATTTGTCAAATACCTGTGCTCAGTATTAAACAAGCTCCATAGATACAGTGCTTTTACTCTAAGCATTTGAGATGATGATTGTGAAAGCTTTTGAAAGATGTTTATACAAGGTAATTACCCATCTACTTACTTTAATGTAATTGTCTGTTTTAATAATCCTTAATAGAAAAGCTGGAAGTTGTAAGATAAATGACAATGGAATGATTTTCAAACTGGTTTCTTTCCATCCAATTTTACTTTATGACTTAGGGCATCTAAATGTTTAAAAGAGGTAGAAAATTAAAGTATCAAGTATTCTTTTGATCATCAGTAAGAAAATAAATCTAAGACTGGGATGTTTTAATTAAAGAAAACGCTGGGGATAGCTGAATATTGTAGGCCCTGGACTTTCTATTTTGCTTACTTCACAATCTCCGATTACTTATAAGTAGATTTTACCAGTGCATTTGCTGTGGTTCTCCAGTTTTTGTTTTTAAATTCATGACACAAGTACATCTTGACTGTCTTTAGACTGTAAGACACTCAACTGTAATAACTGTTTTCTTCTTCCTTACTACCCCTCCTGTGTCTATCTGGATATATGTTGATGGTGCTCTGCATTGGTAAATGGTGGCTGATGAAAATGCTACTCAAGGGAACCATGAGGGTAATTCATTTTTTTCCCTGCAATGATGTCACTGGCAGCCATCATATGGCAGACTTGGGAGTTTTTTTATTTAAGCAAAGAAAAAATGTTAAATTGTGAAGGTCTTCTAATTTTTTTTAACCAATATTTATCTTCCTTACTGGGAAAACCTGCTTTTCTGATTTTTGAGTCCTCCAAATATTTGGAGGAATGCATAAATCAATGTTGCTTTCATGTTTTTTTTTTGAGTGACTCTGCTATTTGAATGGATAATTTGAAGAGTAATTTTTATTCAACCTGGCTTTTCTTCTGCTTCAAGAGCTAATTGTGGTATGATCAGCAGGACATGCTATAATGTGCAAGGCTTCTATATAACTGCTTAACTGTGATTAATGTCACAAGAGAAAATCAGAATATCATGTTAAAGAAAATTCTATAATTTAAATCAACTCAAGAGAGAGCTGATTATGGGGTTTGATGAAAGTGACATGGAGAAAGCAGACAAGAAAAGGTGAAGACACAAGCTAGGGATTTTCCAGGGGGAATCTCATGTAGTTTCCTTTTATACCCCCTCCTTTTTAAGTTCAACACTGTAATTTTCTTTAGCATAATAGTTATTTTTTTATCCCCCTTCACTAACAATTATTTAGCAGCTTTTTGAATAAAGGCTAAATGAAATGGCATGTAGCCAGTTTCATTAATGGAAGAACATTTATATAACTCAGTATCTCAAGAAGTGAATATTTGAATCTGTCAGCCCCCCGTATTTGACTTTTTCCTCTTGTACCTCTTCAGTTGAATGAGCAGAAGTAACGTTGCTGCTCAAGTATGCTTTTGCAGGCTATTAAAAAAATGAAAATCTGCAAAATAAGAGTGCTCCAGTTTTGTCCTTTGACATGGTATGCAGATTTTTTAAAATTAGATACATTACTTGAGTGCAGATGAATTTTTTTTAATTGGAAAATAAGTAAAAAGATCAGTAAACATTTACCCCTTCTTTGATCTGGCACAGTTTACAGTCTGGTGTCAAGGGCTTGCATTTAAAGATTTGTCACTTTGCACTGTATACTAGCTAGTTTGACCGGCTGAAGATCTCAACATGTTTTCTGAGAAATGGGAACAGTTGAAGAACATTCTACTAGTTAGTTTTCACACTGCTATAAAAAACTACCGGATACTGGATAATTTATGAAGAAAGGAGCTTTAATTTACTCACAGTTCTGCAGACTTAACAGGAAGCATGACTAGGAGGCCTCAGGAAACTTACAATCATGGCATAAGGTGAGGGGGAAACATACTTGTTTGCAGCAGCAGAGACAGACAGAGAAAAAAGAGAGAGAGAGACAAGAGAAACAAAGGAGATAGAGACAGAGAGAAAGAGAGAGAGAGAAAGGGCGAAGTCCCTCACATGTTTAAGCCATCAGATCTCAGGAGAACTCAAAGGTGATCACTAGAATAGCATGGGGAAATCCATCCCCATAATCCAATTACCTCCCATTAGACTCCTCCTTCAACACATGGGGATTACAAATCAACATGAGATTTGGGTGGGGACACAGAACCAAACCGTATCAACCAGATAGACATCAAATAAACATTGAGAAATGTCTTGTCAAGTAGCTTATCCCAAACAATACTCTATAGTTTTCTGGATTCTGATTCTAGATTTTAAATATAATACTAATTACATTAAATTGCTCCCTAAAGTGTGTTTTATAATAAATATGTCTTCCTATGTTTGAAAGTGAGGCACACACAATAGTATACAATCTCCATAAAGCTTTCTTTATTCAGAACCAACACTGGTAGAATAATTTCTCAAATTTAAAAAGAGGTCTAGGCATAAATTCTCTAACTTGTCCCACCTAATTTGTATGTGTGTGTGTGTGTGTGTGTGTGTGTGTGTGTGTGTGTGTGTGTGCTTTTTTCCTGAAAGGCAATTATTTATACGAACAGGCTATAGAGGGGACAACATCATTGTATAATTTGGCCTGTTCTTCATTTCTCTAGCCAGGCCCCATTTATTCTCTTCCTAGATTTGTCCTTGTTCAGAATTTGTTCACTTCAAAGTTGCCTAATCAGGAATTGACTCTGTTTCTATTCTCTCTTCACTGAGCCTCTTTTTCTTACTCTCATCTTTCCTATCTTTTTAATCCGTTGGCTCCTTATGTGGGTCACTGCATTTAGGGAACTGTTTGGGTTACTTTGTCAATTTTCTCCCTTCTGTGGGCTCCTCTGACACCACTAATCACTGGAGGCCCTAAAAGGCATGAGATTTCCTCCTACCCCCTGCCTGGTCAGGACCTACATTGTGAGAATAGTGGTAGGGAGGCAGTGATGAGAGTCCTCCTGGAGGACAGAACTCACCTCTCCAGTGTGAGTGAGTGCAGTTGGGACCAGTGTCCTTGACCCTCTGCTCCATTTGTTGACAGCGGAGGTGGCTAGGAAGTCACAGGCCAAGACATGTTATTTCTGGGGCAGTTGTAGGGAAGTGGGGCATCAGTGTTCTTAAGAGTAGAAAACAACTCTGCTTAGCAGAAAGGAGGTCATCACAGCACAGTGAGCATCTCGGGGTTAAGGTGGGAAGGTGGGAGCAGAAGAGCCAGGGAGACTTGTTTCAGAGTAGGGCTATTTTTAACAAATTTCAGGAATAATTGTACTAATTATGACCAGTAGCTAAACCTCTGACCCAAAACTTTTACTTCTAGGTATGTTCTGTGCATATTTTTACAAGGAAACATTTTCAAGGCTTTTGTAGAAGCCTGCTGTACATAACAGGATGGTCCTAAAGCTGAGACCCACAGGGAGAAAGTGGCTCACATGAAAAGTTCAGTGATTGGGTTCAGCCTACCTACAGAGTTCACTGGCTGGTTGACTGGCCCTATTCTCTCATCACAATCCAAGTTGACATAAGAAGAGGTCTGCCAGGTTAAAAAGACTATAAATATTTCAAAGAGTGCAGGATTTATGAGGAAAAACGATTCCTTCTCTCTGTAATATCCTAAGAAAGTCACTTCTGTAGTTTCTGTGTAACTGAGAGTATGGGAGACTGGGATGGGAGACAGCTTAATGTTCATGGTTAGGAAGAGATTATGTTAATGCTGCAGGAAGAGATGGCACAATGAGAACACAGTCAGGCAGAGATTTCCCGCACATCTCCTGCCTATGGAAGGAGATCCCAAAGTGTGGACTATAGTCTTAACCAAGCAACAAGAGACATGTTCAACCAAAGAGTGTTGATATGACATATATGACTGCATCCTGCAAGGGACCACTAGGCCTGAAGACTGTTCACATGGATCCAACAGGTAATAAGCCAACATTATCGGTTTGATCACTGTTCCAGTTTGTAGAATTTAACTGCTTCCATGTCAATGGCCAGAATATGAACATGGTCATGCCTACCTGAAAGGGCAGGGAATTTCATCCACCATGCTCCCAGAGGAGAATTGACTAATAGTGAACATTGGTAATTTCTAACTCATCTCTCCTATTACCTGCACAGGTGCAATTTCTGAGTGAATCTAGGCTAGGGGCTTGGGGAGTTCAGGGAAATTTTGCTTTCACACAGTGCTCCTTTCCTCTTGTTGCAGTAAATAGAGGAGGCAGGAGAAGGCTCATAGCTACACCACTGACACCTAATTTTATTGCAATGAGTTGAACCTCCCAGACTAACTGGTTATATGTATATTAGAGAAGAATCAGAAATAAACCTAAGTATCTATTATTAAAGGAGTAGATTGAGAAAATGTATTTCAGTATAATAGTTCCCCCTTGGAGCTTTTGTTGTCCTCCCATGGGAATGCATTCCAAGACCTCGGTGGATGCCTGAAACTACAAATAGTTCTGAGCCTTATATCTACTATGATCTGATAACTGAGAGGGCTGCTCAGTGACTAATAGATGGGCAGTGTTTACATCACAGATCTGCTGCACCAAGGGGTGATGCATGTACTGGGTAGGACAAAGTGAAATTTCATCATGCTACTCAGAGTGGTGTGCAATGCAAAACTTTTAGATTGTTTATTTCTGGAATATCCCATTTAATATTTTTAAACCAAAAAAGCTAAAGCACAGATAAAGAGGTACTACTTCAGCAATAAATTTTGATAGACTGACAGGGATATATCTCAGTTATGATAATGAATATATATGTACATATATATATATGTATGTATGTGTATGTGTGTATATATATATACATATATATATACATATATATATATATTGCGATGGAGTCTTGCTTTGTCACCCAGTCCGGAGTGCAGTGGCATGATCTTGGCTCACTGCAACCTCTGCCTCCCAGGTTCAAGCAATTCTCCTGCCTCAGCCTCCCGAGTAGCTGGGATTACAGGTACTCACCACCATGCCCAGCTAATTTTTTATATTTTTAGTAGAGACAAGGTTTTGCCGTGATAGCCAGGCTCATCTCGAACTCCTGACCTCAGGTAATCAACCTGCCTTGGCCTCTCAAGTACTGGGATGATAGGTGTGAGCCACCACACCCAGCCTGAATGAAAATTATTATACAAAAAATGTATAATATTAAGTTCAGTGAAATATCTTTTATTTAAAATTAAAGCATATATACAATACTCTATACTTTTCATAAATATATAGATGTATATGTGTATATACATGGTTGTGTGCATATAAAGATGGACTAGAAGTGTATGACACCATATTTATGATACTGGTTATCTCTTGACAGAGAGGGAGTAAAACTGCAGTGGGGTTGTGTGTAAGATAGAGGAAAACAGTGCTTTAACTTTCTGTGTAAGATTTCTTTGCTAATCCCAAAACCCCACTACAGAACTTTGGCAGAATGCTTACAATTATTAATTTAGCATGGTAGAACCTGTGCTTTTGTTCTAACTGTTCTTTGTACATTTTCCGTTTTTATGATTTATCAAAAATTATGTAGAACGACAACATAAACAGAAACAATACATGGAAAGTAATGTCTCAACATTTACTTTCCATTTGAAAAGATAAACCACATATATGTTCAATTGTTTATGTAGGAAATATCACCTGAATTAATATTTATGGAATGTTTCTCATATTCTATGTGTCAGGTTACTTAATGTTTCCTAATTAGTTTGTGGATGTCCTGATTTGCATGAGTCTGCATAATTTTGAAAGATGATGTTGTATTCAATTGAGATTTCTACTTTGTGTGGGAATAGAGATTGGAAGTTGAGACAGAGGAGTTGAAGTTCTGATTTTAATGTTTCCTTATTGCCTGACTTTACATAAATCTTATAATCCCTTTAAACCTCAGTTTCCTCACCAGTAAAATGAAAAAAAATATCACCTTTCTTATCTCTCAGGGCTGTTATCAAATCTTATAACCCATTCGAGTTAAAGTTTAAAGCCTGGACAGTATCATAGTACATTAATTTCTGAATTTTAATTGTATTAACTGAAAAATAGATTGTTAAGAGAGGGACCAGTGAAGTGGAGAAACCGGGACATGAATTTTCTATTCCAATGTAGAAATGCTTGCAAAACCTCAAAGGAAAAGGTAGCTTTATTTTCTTCTCTCTTATCTGAAGAGTAGCCCACAGACTTAGGCATTAGGTATTTCCCAGGGTAAAGGTGTGCCAAGGCCTGGCATACACCAGATGCTTAATCAATGGAAGCACTATCAATTTATTATTCATATATTTTTACATAGTTATAGGGCCAATTAATAATGGGGAAAAAAGACAAAACTAGAACCTCCCCAGGATCTTTGCTAAGAAAAGAACATCAGATAATATGCAAATAAAACAAAGTCTTGCCTTCTAGAAATATCTTAAAAAAGATCAATGTAATCTTTCAAAAAACTTTTGAAATATAACTCTAAAATTAAAGTTGTTCAGTTTTATAACATATATCACATTATATCCAGATAAAAGTGAATTACTTCAAGTCAGCTGTAATGCAAAACACTTGGAAACAGAGAAGTCAACCTTATATTTTAGTTCCTAGAGAGGGTGTACAACAATGTCTTTGTTCTAAAAGAGGCAAAGAGGCATTAATTTCTTAATAATCATAAATCTCATGTTTTATAATCCGCATAAAAGGAACTCTTCTGCCAACTGCAGACACATCTTATTTCTTTCTGTCTGCTTCTGTTTTTTTTTTTTTCGACATGGAGTCTTGCTTGTTGCCCAGGCCAGAGTGCAGTGACATGATCTCGGCTCACTGCAACCTTGGCCTTCTAGGTTCAAGTGATTCTCCTGCCTCAGCCTCCCAAGTAGCTGGGATTGCAGGTGTACATCACCATGCCTCCGTAATTTTTCATATTTTTAGTAGAGATGGGGTTTCACCATATTGGTCAGGCTGGTCTCAAACTCTTAACCTCAAATGATCCTCCCGCTTTGGACTCCCAAAGTGCTGGGATTACAGGCATGAGCCTCAGAGCCTGGCCCCCAACTTATTTATTATGCTTGCAATGGACAAATCACCAGTGATACAAGTAGATTTGTTCTATGATTATTTTTTAATTGCATGTTTAAGATTGAACAACTGAAACCTACCAGAACTTTCAGTTAACCATGAACTTATGTGATTGTTTTCACTATAGCCGACTTGAAGTGCCAATTTTCCTAACAACAACTTTGTAAACTTTGAAATTAGTTGGCTATAATAACTTACTTCTGAAGCACTTGCATTGCTAAGCTTCCAGAATTCCAGTGGTCACTATTATTTATTATTACCTTTTTGTTTTTATAGATGAGTACAAGGCTTAATAATCATTGACAGCTGAAAAATGCTTAGAGAATCTGAATTAGAAATCCTTTTGCTTTCACGTTGATACCCAATGAAGTGAGACTTCTATGTGCTATATCTCTCATCATTTAATACTCTGAAGTAATATCCCTAAGTAGTTTAAACTCAGAAAACAAGAATAGAGAGGAAAATATAATGAATATGGTAAATTCCAGGCACAGGAAGAATATGACCAGAAAAATTAGTAGAAGTTGAAAGATGCCTTGTAAGAATAAATATTTGTAAAGTCAACACAAATTAATTTAAATAAAAGCCAGAGTACAATCTCCAAAAGCTTGCAAAATTTAACTGAAAATATACAATACTTTTGTATGTTGTATCTGTTTTTAATCTCAAATAAATGAGTGAAACGAATCAAGGAGCTTTATCATGAATTTTAGGCTATATTTTAACATTAAGAAAGACTGTAGTTTTGTTATTTGTTAATTCCAAGATAAAAGTTTCTCCAGGCTTCCACCCTTATTCACCAGCAATGTGCAAGGTACTTAGATAATATTGATTCTTTGGGAGAGAGATAACTGATGGAACCAGCAGGGATTCCATTTCTTTATCTAACGTTTATGATACATCATAATTTTCACTTTGCTTCTAAAAAGCACAGTCATATATTTAACTTCTAAAAAAAAGCTTCAATTGAGTGGTATTCGGCAAGTGAATGTTTTTGTTTTGCAATTTAGAAATTTAATTGAAGTTAGTATTTTGTAAAAGCATCTATCTATCTATCTATCATCTAGCTGTCATGTATCATTTATCTATATCTTATGGCTTCTCAGTAGTCCCCGATAATCTTTTATAATATTCTTGAATGATGTAGTAGAAAATGCAAATGGGCAGTGTACTATGACTCAATGTTAACCTGATGGAATAAAAATGGCATCGGTAAGTTAGGACAATTGGACTCTAGCTCAGGCTCAGCCACCATCAAGCAGTACTTTTTGTAAAATGTTGGTGAACAATTGGTAGTTTTTATATCCTGTGATGCCACAAGATTTAGACAGAGGAGCTTAGGAACCACAAAAGATCTTCCTCATTCTCTACAATCCCTCTCCTTTCCCTCATTAAAAGAGCTTCCATCTGTTTTCATTTTTTTGGGTGGGGGTGGGAGTGAGGTTCCTTGAGTTTTTGTTGTGGATGCTACTATGGAATCCACAATTTTATTTTAAATTGTGGAACTGTTGGGCCAACATGAGTAGATTGCTAAAGAATTCTAACTATAACAATCCTTAACACCATTCATTCTATAAAAATATAGCTTAATTTTATATTTTACAGTTTAGATAGGAGATATGTTTGATAACCTATAGTGCACATTCATTTTGGCATCAGGATCCAAATGTATTTTATTTACTTATTTATTTATTTTCAAGATGGATTTTTGCTCTTGTCACCCAGGCTAGAGTGCAATGGTGTGATCTCAGCTCACTACAACCTCTGCTTCCTGGGTTCAAGCAATTCTCCTGCTTCAGCCTCCCAAGTAGCTGGGATTACAGGCATGTGCTATCATGTCTGGCTAATTTTTTGTATTTTTAGTGGAGATGGGATTTCATCATGTTGGCCTGGCTGGTTTCAAACCCCTGACCTCAGGCGGATCCACTTGCCTTGGCCTTCCAACGTGCTAGGATACAGGTGTGAGCCACCGAGCCTGGCTCGAAATCTATTTTATATTCTGTCTCTCTTTCTTTTTAGTGTGTATGTGTGTTTACTATTTGCATTAATAGAAAAGGAAGATTAACAGTTATTTAATGACTTTCAGTTAAATTATCAAGAATATGGAAGGAGTTTGGCCAATAAGAAGGCCTAAAGAGTACTTCAAAATATTTCCACCAGTTGTTGTCTGATCTCTGAAATGTTAGCATTCTATACCTTAAGTTTAAATCCTTATCTAAAGAGTGTAATTTTCCTCCTTCTCTTGTGTAAAATTCTAATGTGCTCACACAATAAAAAGAATCTCTAAATTCAACCCAAATATCTTCTTCTCTCCTCTCTCCTATCCCTGTCCCTGTCTCCCTACTCATTAGCACTGCAGAGCTGCTTGTAAGCATGTTTGTAGTTAAGGGCCTCTGCTAAATCTTCCACAGATTTTTTTTTTTTCTATCAAAATAAACATCGTTTTTTTAGTTATAGTTCAAACTAAATCTTACAACATTTTGCTTATCTTCTCCAGACACTAAACTGCCTAGCAAACTAATTTAGATATTATATTTTAATGAAAAATTATTGTATAATTGTGGTTATTCTATGATAGATTCAGTTTTAAAGAATAATTATCAAAGATTTTAGGGAGTCCACAAAGTGATAGCACACTTTTTTCTGTTTGCAATTTCGGAAGCAAATGGTTTTTAAAAACAAATTGATAAATCTTGAAATAGTGGCTTTTTTTTTTGGCAAGGAGTCTTGCTCTTGTTGCCTAGGCTGGAGTGCAGTGGTGCAATCTCAGCTCACTGCAACCTCTGCCTCCCAGGTGCAAACAATTCTCCTGCCTCAGCCTCCTGAGTAGTTGGGATAGCAGGTGCCTGACACCACACCAGTCTAATTTTTGTATTTTTAATAGAGGTGAGGTTTCACCATGTTAGCCAGGCTGGTCTTGAACTCCTGATCTCAAGTGATCTGCCCACTTTGGCCTCCCAAAGTGCTGGGATTATAGGCATGAGCCACCTCACCTCACTGAAATAGTCTAAAAATGTTGATTTTTCAGTTTAAGAAGCCTAAGACTTTTTCCTTGTGATATTGTCAAAAATTTATGTGAGAAAAATTTCATCACATAATTTTATATAATACTTTCAAAATAATTCAAAATAGCCTACATATTTAATGATAAGTGAGTGATTAAAGGTACTTTATTCATGTTTTAGTGTGTTCTCATGCTGCTAATAAAAACTTACCTGAGACTGGGTAATTTATAAAGTAGAAAGGTTTAATAGACTCACAGTCCACATGGCAGGGGAGGCCTCACCATCAATGTGGAAGGTAAACGAAGAGCAAAGTCACATCTTACATGGTGGCAGGCAAGAGAGCTTGTGCCAGGAAACTCCCATTCATAAAACCATTAGATCTCGTGAGACATATTGACTAACGCAGGAACAGTATGGGAGAAACTGCCCCCATGATTCAGTTATCTCCACCTGACCCTGCCCTTGACATTTGGGGATTACTACAATTCAAGGTGAGATTTGGATGGGGACACAGCCAAACCATATCAATTCATATGTAGAATCAGTAATTAAATTTTATTTTTAAGATTTTTTGAATATATTGAAAATATTCAACATAATGAAAAGAATAGAATGTAGATAACTAAATTGAGTATACTTTATCATCTCAGTTTTGAAAAAGACATATCTTCACAGAAAATAATAATATATATTAATACATGTATCAAGATATATCTATATATTAATGTAAAAATTTTGATATATGTGTCAAAATAATTTTATTTGTGGGCTAGGATATTGCAAGTATTTTCTTATTTCATAAGAAATAAGATTTTCAAAATTTCTAAAATGTTTAAATTTTTTTAAATTAAATTAAAAAAAGCATGAATACACAGTTTTATAATAAAAAGTAATTAAAAGTAAATTATGTAATATATTCAAATTATTTTTTAAAGTCTTCATAACGTTGAGCATAGTGATTCTACTTCTGGAACTATTTCTCAAGCAAATTATTCAACATATGAAAGAAATTTCATTCTTGAAGTAATGCATTAAACATTTTAAAAACATAATTGTAAAAAAAAATAAACCTTTTATACTGAAAATTAAAGAATAATCAATTAAGCAAGTCATGTTTCATTTACCAAATGGACATCATAGTTATTAAAAATAATAATTATGGGATCATGTATCTATGTGAGATAACATTTACTAATGTCAAGTAAATTTGCAGTGTAAAACTGGATGTATATTGCTTCAGGGGAAAAAAATGAAGGAATTATGCCAAAATGCTTACCATATAGTTTGGGTGTGCTGAATATTTTTAACACATTTTAATTTATTTTTATTATATAACATTTATAATAACACTTAGTTTTATTTTAAAAAGTCCACAAGTATTCAGGCTTTTTGCATTTCCTGATAATTAGTTGTTCTTGCAAGAAGACAGAAAATAATTAATATATATTAGCTTTTTACACAAATTACAATTAAACAAGCTTACCAAAAATTGATGTATTATTTATATCATTCACAATAGGGTTTTTGGCAAGTTCTCACTTGTAGGATTTTGGCAAGTTCCCACTTGTGGGCTTTTTTTAAAAAAAAGTTTAAGTTGATATGGCTTACTTAACATAATTACTTATTCCCCTTAGGGCCACTGCATAGTCCATTAATCTAATAATGCTGGTTTTCCACCTTGATTTTTTAATGAAAGAGTTCTTGCAGGGTCATGAGAAGCATAAGCACGTATGACTTTGTACCTTCTCGGTGAAACTCAGACGGAATAATTTAACGAGCCAAAGAGACAGTTGTTAGTAAAGTTGGTAGACAGAACTGCCCAGACTAGAGGTGCTGCCATTACCTGTTCTAGCTGCTTTGCGCAGTCTTTCAAAAACACCGGATATTATAGACAGTGCATCAAACAGAACACTGGCTTTCAAAAACACCGGATATTATAGACAGTGCATCAGAAAGAACACTGGCTTTTTGCAGTCTTTCAAGAACACTGGATATTATAGACAGTGCATCAAACAGAACACAAACTCAAAATTGAGGCCCCATCAATTATAGATGTGCCCAATGGGCATATGCTGCGCTGTGAAGTCTGAAAATGAAGGTTCAGCCTACACTGTTTTTATGACTTCAAAAGGTTCAGGAACATCACCTCTCTTGTGGCATTACTTCCTGAAATTGTCACTGCCTTTCTTTGCAATTCAGGTAGGATGCAAGGATTCTAAGGAGTGTCTAGCTCTGCATTCATTTTTTCCTTTATAGCATCTCACACAATGTCAGAGAAAGATTAGTGAAATAATAGGTGATATTTTTAAAATCAATAGTTTGTCCTTTAATATGTGGTGATATTTTTTGAACAGCATTTCTTAAGGCCACAGTTACCCACCACATCAATATAAACATTTAACTTTGAGCCTTAACTCCATTTGATCTTTGATCTAAACACCTACACTTAAAATCACAATTCATTTTGTTTATAATTTTAGTAATACAGAAAAGACTAAAGTCTCAACAGCCTTTGAAAAATGAGTTAGTAATGTTTTCTCACTCTTCTGTTTCATTCTCAGTGAAGGCTGTGCTAACTATGTTTCTATCACTTATATATGCTTAAAAGGTAAAATCCCAGTATAAAATCAGGTACCACAAACCATATATGCCTCAACAACAGCCCTTTATTATGTAGGATGCTTTGAAGGAACTGGAGAGTTTAAGTTCTGGTGTCACAAGTCAACACTTCACAACCCACATAAAATATTTATAATTCAAATAGGACTCCATTTTTGAAGATACATTTCTAGAACCTAGACTACTTAGATAACATTGAGGCTCCAGAGTCAACCAAAAGAACCTTTTGCCAGCAGACTTAACCTAAGAAAATGGCTAAAGGAAGTTCTCTAAATAAATGAAAAAAGAAGGAATTTTGGAACATAATGAAAAAAGAACAAAGGAAAGAGCAAAAATATGGGTCAAATACAATAGACATTCCTTCTTCTTTTGAGTCTTCCAAAATATGTTTGACCTTGAAGCAACATGACAACAATGTCTATTGTGATTCTCAATGTATAAAAAGAAAATATTTAAAAGGATATATTATAAATGGGAAAAGGCAAAGGAATGTAAAGGGGAGGCGCTGCAGATTTGTAAGAGTGAAAGAAATGGCTGAATAAAACCATCCTGACATGACAGCATTTTCCTAGAGGAGTTGAGTCTTGAAGGTTCTCGTGTGGGATTTGGCTGCTAGGAGGGATACAGTGCTTCCTGACAGGTCATGCCAACCACTCTGGACAATAATGATGGCATCATTTGAAGTGGCAGGAACAAATCCCACCTCTGATTCATTTGTGTGTAGCTGAGCAAAGGAAAGATTGGATAATTTAAGAGAAATAAGGAATCTTGATTAGATAGAAGACTTCCTTTGTGAATCATAAACCTTAATAGGTATTATTTTGAATGTTGCTTCACATTTTTTTCTTGAAAAATATGTATCTTTTGCTGAAAAATTTTGTTGGAGTTATGTTGCTGAAAAACAAACTTAAAATTGAGGCTCCATCTACCCTCCAACCTGAACTGGGGACAAATATGCAGAAATAGTACTTAATGGCATACGGTACCAGAAATCTGAAGACCTGTAGTAGATTTAAAATTTTAACTCTTGTTTTAACTTTTTAAAAGATTATGAAATTATCAAAAGGCACACAAATCAGGGAACACTACCTAAATCATTTAGTAATGCATACAAAAGTTCAATAGACTGATCAATAAGACAACTAGTAGCATTATGTTTGAAGGATAGCAATAACTATTTAAGGGTAGAGTTGAAAAAATCTAGACCTTATTCACAAAATAACAAAAACATGCCAAAGAATGATGTAATTAAAAGGTTGAGTCTACAAAGAGTAAATCTTAGAAATATTGTGAGAATTATAGAAGACATGGAAAAATATATCATGTTCCTGGAAGGAAAGACTGAATATTCAGATGCTATATTTTTTTCAAATTAAGAGCTGTAAAGCTATCCAGTATGAAATTGGGAATTAAATATCACCCCAGAACTTAGTAATATAATTGAAAATTTAATTTCAAAATAAACACACCTAATATTATCTAAGAAAAGTTTTAAAAAGAGGGACTCGGGTGGCCTAGGGAGATGGGATTAATCTCCAAGCCACTGAAAACATAGTAATTTTAAAAACAATGTGTCATTTGTAGAATTGTCAAAAACAAATTGAATGCTCAGAAATACTTTCTAGTATAAAAACTTAGTAACTTGATAAAATAATCTTCACACATAAACGAAGAGAGGGATGGATGTTTTGAAAAAATGATATTGAGAAATTGGTTAGATGAAAAAACTTTAAGCAAAAATATCACCTGGCATAATGCAACAAAGTAAAGTTCACAGGTTTAAATATTATAGCTTATAATTAAATTCTAAATACTATCAAAATTAAAGGTATATGAGGATATCGTATGTTGGTATGGAGGACACACCAATCATAAATTTAATAGAAGATCTCAAAGAAAACCAGTGACAAATACGATTACATTTTTGGTGGTTATCTTTTCAAATTTTCGATTGACAAATAATAACTGTATAGTTTGACAGCAGCCTGGATAACATGGTGAAACTTTGTCTTTACCAACAAAACACAAAAATTAGCATGGTGACAAATGCCTATGTCCCAGCTACTTGGGAGGCCGAAGTGGCAGAATCGATTCAGCCTGGAATATAGAGACTGCAGTGGGCCAAGATCATGCCACTGCACTCAGGCCTGGGCAACAGAATGAGATCCTGTCTCAAAAAAAAAAAAAAATATATATATATATATATATATCCCATATATATACACATACATGCCATCACATTGTATCCCATACATGTTTACCTCCCATTCATTCT
Source organism: Cebus imitator (assembly GCF_001604975.1). NCBI lineage: Eukaryota > Metazoa > Chordata > Mammalia > Primates > Cebidae > Cebus > Cebus imitator. The sequence goes on along the minus strand of NW_016107558.1, from coordinate 196,993 downwards.
TCACACTGCTGGTTAGAAGATTCTGCATTTTTGCCTCTATAATTTTATGGCTTATTTTCCTCATTATAAAAGTAATACATATCTATATATTTGTTTTGAAAAGATAATTATCTTTAATCTTTACAATTTTACCTAGTAATAACCACTAAAATAACACACACATATATATATATATGGGATACATATATATATATATGGGATACATACACACACACACATATATATATATATATATATATATGGGATACAATGTGATGTTTCAATGCATGTTTACACTGTGGAATGATCAAAGCTGGCTAATTAGCATATCTATCGCTTCAAATATTTACCATTTCTTTGTGGTGAGAACATTTACAATCCTCTCTTTTAGCTATTTTGAAATATACATTATTATTAACTATAGTCACCCTGCTGTGTGACAGGACACCAGATCTTCTACTCCTAAGGGTGACTTTGTACTTGTTGACTAACCTCTCCCCTTGCTGTGTCTACCCCTAACCCCAGCTGCTGATAACTACCATTCTACCCTCAACTTCTGTAAGTTCGACATTTTTAGATTCCACACACAGCAGGCCCTAAAATAGCATATTTTTCAATGTTGTTTTATTATAATGTTGATGATAAAAAAAAAAAAATCTATTCCTGACTGGGGCCACTGTCTGTCTGTGTGGAGTTTGCATGTTATTTCCATGTCTCTGTGGGTTTTCTCCAAGTACTCTTATTTCCTCCCATATAACAAAGATGTGAACATTAGGTTAATTTGTGGCTCAAAATTGTCCCAGTCTGAGTGTGGGGGTGTGTGTGAGTGCGCATTGTGACGGAATGGCCTCCTGCATAGGGTTGCGTCCAGCCTTGTGCCCTGAGCTGCTGGGAGAGACTCCGTCCACCCTCATCCCTGAACTGGAATAAACAGGTAAATAATCATCTTGTTTTTATTAATCTTTCTTAAATGTTTATATATTCCACATTTATTTTAATATAATATTATAAGTGTTTTGGTCTTTATTTTGAAGCTTAACCTAAGTTTTGCTTATATCAATTAATCATCTAGGGACCAAAAACCTAGATGACGGGTTGATGGGTGCAGCAAACCACTATGGCACATATATATCTATGTAACAAACCTGCACGTTCTGCACATGTATCTCAGAACTTAAAGTATAATAAACAAACAAAATAAAAACTTTCTTCGATTTTTTTTTTTTTTAAAGAAAGTTCAGCAAGGTAGGCCCTCAGTAATCAGTAAACAGAGTAGTAGGTTGATTAATAATATTGTACTTTTCTGTTATGGAGAAGAGAGCAATGTTTTTTTCCTCACTGAAATCTGCATGTATCTGGATTCCTCCTCCTCCCTACAATGCTTCTGCTAGCCCCATCATCCTTGTACTTACAGAATGCCTTAATCATTTTCATGAAATCTTGTAAATAAGGTTTTGAAAACAAACATAAAATTAGTTTTATTACATGTTGTTTCACTTAAAGTTGCAGTTTCCAAGAACCTATTGACAACATTGTTAACACTGTGTAAGAGATTATATAGTGCTTGTCTCTCTATGCCTGAGCTATTTAGCTTAACGTAATGTCTTCAGGGTTCATCTATGTTGTCACAAATGACAACATGTGTTTTCATGTGTGTTTTGTTTTTTGAAGCTAAATTGCACAATTCCATTGTGTATATATGCCACATTAAAAAAACATTTATTATTTGATGGATATTTGGGCTTTTCCATATCTTAGCTATGGTGAATAATGCTGCAACGAACATGGGGATGCATACATTTCTTCCCCATACTGATTTCAATTCCTTTGGTATGTATTCAGTAGTGAGATTGCTGGATCATTCCATTCTTCTCATTGTGACCACTTCTGCCTGTTTAAGTCACTGTAATGTCTCACCTTATACTTTCTTACTCAGGCAAGTATATTGACCTTAACAAGTTTCTGTAACTCTTGCCACAGAGGTTTACCTCCAATTCATTCTTCGCACTGCTGGTTAGAAGATTCTGTGTTTTTACCTCTACAATTTTATGGCTTGTTTTTCTAATTATAAAAGTAATATCTGTCTATCTATCTATCTATCTATATATGTTTTGAAATGATAATTATCTTTATTCTCTACAATTTCACCTAGTAATAATAACCACTAAAATAACATAATGTATAACATAACAAGAGTTCTATTTTTATGAATCTCTGGTTTCTTCATTTCTCTGTATCTTACAGCAGCAAGAACAAAACTTGAACCTACTTTTCAATGTTTATGTAAATCCTCTTACTGTATCCTCTTTTTTTTTAATTAACAGAGAAACTTTACAGTCTACTGTCTTCACATTCTAGAGTTTCTTGCTGCTCTTTCATCTCAGCTTTCCTTACTGTTTCAGAGAAAAAAGGTGTTCTCTTTCCCATTTAAGGCTAATTCTTTCTAAATTTAATTTATTCTCTTATCCTTTCAAGGCTAGTTACTTCCATGATAGCCTCCAAGTATGCTTTTAATCTTTGGTATATAAACATGATTGATTATTATACTAAAATTAAATAACATGTAACAATATTGAATGGCAAGGGAAAATTTTCCCTAATAAATGTTGCATGTAACATAAATATACAAATTTGGTGGATATGATGATCTGAAATACACACACACATACATATACACAGACATACTCTTAAAATATATCTTTCTGTATCTTGTTTGAAATGGCACTATTGAGATTGACTTCTTGATATTAATAGTGATGATGGAATCCTAGAACAGCAGAGGCCACCTGAGAGATAAGTCTTTCATCACTAGAGAGATAAAGGGGAGGCACTCACCACAACAGACACAAAGGATAAAGTGGAAATCAAGGTGTTGACACCCAGAAATTTGGGGAAGTGACAAATTGTCCTTAGAAATGAAATAAATGGGCAGCCCACTAACTTATTACTTTATTTATAGAGCAGAGAATCTTCTAGATTTGGTGACCAGAATCCTGATTTGAGTCATCACAGTAGAGAGTTTCAGTCTCTAACTTGTTTTCTAGGCTTAAATCACTTCACAGACCTGTATCTGTTTGATTAAAAGGGATTCCATTCCCCTTGAAAAATAACTGCAACATTGCCACAAGTGTGTATTGCTAATACTTCCTCCTTTTTTATTTTATTTTATTTTATTTTTTTGCATTTTAACGTTTTATAACTTCATATAATCCTTTTAATACTCTTGAGAGTGTTGGAATTTTAAGAAGAAAGTGGTTGACTGGATCAAGGTCACACACACAAATCAAATAGGAAAATCATAACCCTAATTCTCTTGCATTCCAGTCATGGTAGTGATTTATAACAAATATGGTTTATGTACAACATGATCAAATGAGTTGCCTAGATGCGTATTTGATGCTACACGGGTGGAGAAAATTCAGAAAACATGTGCTGTAAATTAGAATTAGGTATTATTGAACCTAGCTGAGAAAGCAGCCTCACACCAATTTCCCTGCCTTCCTTTGCAGACCAAGTCTCAGACAGAAAGATCAACATGGATTTTCTTTCCTTTACAGTCATCAGCAACTGCTGGGTTTTTGTGCTCACGCCACTTAATGGAAGTCCAACTATCTCTAGTGTACAATTTGGGTGCATCAGGCTCTCTAGCAGTTTTACAATTCCTTCATCACTGAAGCTATTTCAAAGCACATTGGGTCTTTTTAGCGTCGTGTTGGTGGTAAAAACAGAGGCAAGAGCATCACAGCAGGCATTGGTTAACATGTACTCTTCTAGCCCAATATTCACCAACTTGCAGGATGGCTGTTTCAAAGCATCACAAAATGGATTTGTAGCCATGTGCTATGATGACTAAGCCCTTAGGAGAGGGCAGTTATTAGTGATATCCAATCACTGGCTCTAAAGTGATCCTAATTTCTGGGGACCCAAAATGCCATTATAGCCATCAATCAAAATGAATGCTTACAGAGGTCAGAAGATAAATGGCATTTTAACCTTTGTCTAACAGTCAGTTCAGTGGGGCTGCAGATTCAAGCTTCTGAATGTATAATTGAGATAGGCCCTCAGCAACTGATAGAATCTCTACCTTGACTTTCAGACCTGTGAATTCCGGATCATGATCATAAGAAGGGCTAAGTAGAACTCTTGGAGTTTCCCCTCTATATGAGGGTAATAATTCAAAAACAATATGATATCCCTCTTGAATTGCTAAGATGAATGCCACTTAAAAGATTGAAAATATGAAGGTGATGAATCCTATCACATTCTCATTTAACTTACCTGTTTTGTGTGTGCAGAAGATAGATGGATTTTGGAGAATGACCACAGATTGTCATAAATTTAATCATGTCAACACAATCTTTGATATCTGATATACAGTTATTTATCTGGTAAATACTTTTTAAATATAAGTTTGCAAGGACATCCAGAAGCCATTTTTTTTTCTTATAAGGATGATAGCACACCTTCACAGTCTTGTTCTCTATTAGACAAATATTCATCATGTGGATATCACACTGAATATCACATCGGTCCACTACACTGCTGCCATCATGATAATTTTTTTTTTTTTTGATGAGCCAGGACCTTGAAATTGCTTTATATTTCTTAGTAAAATACATGAGGTGGAAGATAAAGTCTACAGAAATCAAAGAGCATGTTCTTGGTAAAGTTTCTTGGGGGTGTCCAACGATCTGCAGAATGTCATGATATCATCTTCACAGTGAAAAACAATTAAAAGCATCTTAAACATATACTACTAAAAACAAGGCACAATGCTTGGTAAGCCTCTTTGGATTTTTGAGGCAACATATACTATATTAGGATATGATATTCTAACCCGTTTTCTGAGTAACCAACGCAGCTGCCAGTTTTTAGTAGAGCCAGAGGGGGTAAAAATAAAAGGCTTTGCAACAACTCTAAGCTGTAGTATAAGCTGCTTGTTTACTTGGGTGTTCCGATCCAGTAGATCTCATGATATTTAAAGTGTCTGACACAAGTAAGAATGTTGTATGGAACTCCTGGTCAGCCTCAACAGGAGACTTACAGCATAACTCATGGAGGAAAGCAATAGCCTCTTTTCATACAACTGTTTTCCTTTGGAAAAATACTTCTTTGTTTGCTATTGAGTCTTCTTAAAGGTTGAATGTTGAACAATGGGACATCAAATCACCATGTAACCTGAGCTGACCATCATTAATTGGGATTATTTGACTCATCACATCTTAAGTTTGGCATGCATAACAGCTATCTATCATTAAGTAAAAGCAGTACGTTTTGTAAAGTGGTGACCCTGAGCTCCTACTGGTTCTTACTTAGACTCAGGTCTGCAGATAGTTCTGCATAATACATTAGCACCAAGTAGAAGTGAACTTCTATAGTGTTAAGGCTTAAAAAAATGACTTCCTAGAAAAATGATGGTGAAGGGAATTCCTGTCAGTTAGGAGATTTGGGGCAATATATTTTGTTGTTCACTTTATCTGGACTGAAAGGTGTGGACATGTGCTATTTCATAGGTAGTAACTTATTGTTTGGCTGGATAATCAGAGACGCCAAAGACTAGAAATGGAAGATTGTTAATAAATTTAGGGTAAAGACATGTGGATGAACTATTGAGAATGGGCATGGAATTTGAAACTATGTATATCCAATTTGAAAGCTCAGCAAAGAAAGATTTCATGTCCTTTGCAGGGATACGGATGAAGCTGGAAACCATCGTTCTCAGCAAACTAATACAGGAATAGAAAACCAAACAGTGTATGTTCTCATAAGTGGGAGTTGAGAATGAGAACACATGGACACAGGGAGGGAAATGTCACACACTGGGGCCTGTTTGCGGGTGGGGGGCAAGGGGAGGTATAGTATTAGGACAAAACCTAACGCATGTGGGACCAAAAACCTAGATGACAGGTTGATGGGTGCAGCAAACCACTATGGCACATGTATACCTATGTAACAAACCTGCACGTTCCGCACTTGTATCTCAGAGCTTAAAGTATAATAAACAAACAAACAAAATGAAAATTTCCTTCTGTTTTTTTTTAAAGAAAGCTCAGGAAAGCAAGCCCTCAGTAATCAGTAAACAGAGTAGTAGGTTGATTGATAATATTGTACTTTTCTGTTATGGAGAAGAGAGCAATTTTTTTTTTCTCACTGAAATCTGCATGTATCTGGATTTTTCCTCCTCCCTGCAATGCTTCTGCTAGCCCTGTCATTCTTGTACTCACAGAATGCCTTAATCATTTTAATGAAATCTTATAAATAAGGTTTTGAAAACAAAAGGATATCTTTTAAAGCAAAGTAAGTGTGGCAATGGTAGGATGAACCATCCTGGTTTGCCTGAGACTAAGTGGTTTTTAGTGATGTAAGTTTTTTTAATGTTAAAACCAGAACAGATCTTGGAAAACTAGGGTAGTTGGGTATGCTATATGGGCATAGGCCAATGGAGTTAACTAGTCTAAATTGTATTCCAAGATCCAGAGTGATGGAACATCAAATGTCCTGATGCAACAGGTAAGATTCAGTTATGGTGCCAAGCGGGGAATAACATCCAGAGAGGCTGGGATTCTATATTATAGGATACAGTATATACAGTTAATCACCAAAATAAATATAGTACTGCCTCTCACAAAGGTGGAATACAGGGGTTCTAAAAAGCAGGTGTTTTAGTGGTAGGGCTCCTCTCATTACCTGCTTGCCAACTTTTTCCTTAGCTATCCCTATAACTTTGTGCTCTGCTAGTTTTAAGATCTTGGTTCCCAAAGAAGAAATATCTTTACTCGAAGACACAATGATAATTCTGTTCAGTAAGAAACAGATTACACATAGCCACTTTGGTCTCTCTTGCCACAGATCTAGTAGGCAAAGAAGGGGGATACTCTACAGGCTGGGGTGATTGGTCTGGACTGTGAAGGAAAACTATATTGCTGTGACATATTGCAGGTAGGGAGTACTATGTTTTACATACAAGAGACTGTGGTGGGTCATAGCACTTCATGTTTAATAGCAAAGTTTAATGACAATGTAAAGATACTGAAAGAAACCCCAAACAAACAGGTTCACCAAGTATTCTTACCTTTTAGGAATAAAGTTTTGAACCATCACATTATCTAATGGATCCTAACCAGCTGAATATTAAGGCAAAATAAATATGTGATGGGTGGTAGAAAGAAGTTACATGTATCAATTATTTGATGAGATGTATATGTATCTATTATTTATTTCCAGTTGGCTTTTAGATAGGTTTTGCCAATAAGAATATTAGAGCAAGACTGAAAGGCAGGAAGGAAGAGGAAATCCTTTCTTCTCCTTTGCTTGGTATTTCTGTTGGGATTGCCTCAGTATTGACAATGCCCCAACAACAATTGGTTTCAGCTGCCAGCTTCTTAAGTAGCTTCATAATATCTTTTCAGAGGTACTTGAAACACCAGATAGCATCACCCCCAAATTCTGAGAACCTTTCAAACTCCCAGGTTCAAATGACCCTAAATTGTTTTCATTTTTCTTTAGTCCAAGGAAGAGCAAAACCCACTGGCTTCTTGCAGCCATTATCTGGGTTATTTCAATCTTTTAGGATCAATGATTAAATATTCACTAGTTCAGTGTTCATGGTGATTTTATACAATATAACTATCACAAATAATGCTAATCAACTGTAATTTTTGCACTTATATTCCATTAAAGGTTAGGCTCCTGCAAGCCTCTGGTCATGCTTTAATCGGCCATTCAATACATAATCTTACGTCATGTGTGTTTCTGTTTAATGATATATCATTTAATATGTATACTTGATTCATTAACATAGCATCTACTGCCAATAGCACTGTAACTCATACCTGAATGAAGCTAACACCTGTATTTTCTTCATTAGCCACATCAGAGTCTTACGTCTACACACACTAGGTAACACTTCAGCACTATTCTTGTGGGTAATTTTAAACAGGAAAATCACCACCAGAAAGCACAAAATGCAAGAAAAAAAAAATCCCACACACCATGTGGTATTAAGTAGACCACAAAAAAGACTCCTGTTTACCATATGAGAGCTGAAACAAGTAAGGAGAGAGTTGCTTTGTCTGACCACAACTGGGGACCCAAAATTTTCCCCTCAAGCTGTATGTCTGAAAATGGCCACAAAACTCAGCAAGTACTGATTTGGGGGCTACAAATAAATTTTAGCAATTAGACAAATTTGTTAATCCAGAATCAGTGAATAATGAGGACAGACTGTGTGAACAACACAATGACTTTTCACAAAGCGAAGGCAGCCATGTTGCAAACCCAGGCCAAGAATTAAAACATTTCCAGCATCTCTTAGACTCTCTTACAAGGGTAACCAATACCCTGACTTCTACACCGTAGACTAATGTGTAGCTAAGTTCTTATAATCAGTTTCTTCTGTTGAAATTCCTGGTGTGGCTTCTGCTTTTCTGAATAGTTCTTGATCAAGTTGGAGATGAAGATATAAATCTTGTGGGGAGAAGAGTGTGCCAGTAAAACAGAACAGGTACAAAGGACTTGAGAGAACTATGCAGGCTTATCCAGGGGGCAGAAAACATGGTATGAGATGAGGTCAGAGAATAAATGGGAGCTGCATTCAGGAGGGTTTTGAAGTCCCTACAAAGGCTTTGGCTTTTATTATGAGTAAGATAGGGTGCCTCTGAAAATTAAAACATGTAGCCATCCTTGCAAGGTTTTCTTTTCAATGTATTATTTCTTGAAAAGCTCTGCTCTTTTTCATAGGCTTTTATTTATTTCTAACTTTCCCGTTTGTCTCAACTTTTCCCTACCCGGAGGCTTATTATAACAAGCATTTCTTTTTTCAGATACAGCTATACTCTATAGATTATGACTGCTCTGTTGTGTCTCAGCTGAATCTAAAGAAAATTCTGAGTATATAATAAAATGCTGAGAATTGTGAGATTTTTATTTTGAAGAGAGGCTTGCTGAGATGGCAGATCTAAAATGGATTGTTCTTGCATTCTGGGTGCTATCAACAAAATTTTCAAGAGTTTTTATGTTTTCCTCCAAATTTGGTGTAAATATATTAGTTTTGGAAAAATTCTAGGATTGTTCTGGTTTAATGACTGAGATATGCTCCTTCTGAATTTTCTGTTTTTTAAGGCTTTTATTTAATAGGCTAAAAAAAAAAAAGACCCATCCACTCACCTACCAATCAACCAACCAAAGGAAAGAAATAGTGACAATTACTACTTGGTGTCAGCTTTTCTCCCTATCTTCCTGCACCCTGATGAGATCTTGCAAACAAATGAACCTGAATTTCCTGTCCTTATGACAAGATGTAGGACCTGAGGTTGCACAGTGAGTTCTAACATCTGACAAAGTTACATAAGAATTTTCCATAAAATAAAAATGGCAAAGAGAAATGGTCATTCACAATTTCACTGGTATATATAATATGGTTTACATGTTATTTCAGCACACGTGTAAAACAAAAATAAAACTCCAACGCCCTCCAACCATCTAAATGGACTTCATCCTTGGCCAGGGCATTCTAAAATTTAACTTGGAACACGGGTTCAAGCCATGATAGGAAGTGAGGCTGGGATAGGCCTCACTATACCCTCCAGCATTAACATTAACCAGACCTTGAGATTGATAAGAAACATTTGTAATATATTCTCTCTGAAGCCTGCTACCTGGAGACTTCATCAGCATAGTAAAATTTTTGTCTCTACAACCTCTTATTGTAACCCAGACATTTATTTTTCTTGATAACTGTAGGAGATTGGTCAGGGTGGTGGGAAGTATAGAAAGACGCAAACATTCTTGGAAGGCTGGAAGGTTTTGCAAAAGCCTTTGGAGGGGGTTATGGCTGAAGGCAGTCTAATCCTCTTATTTTTGGGCTAGGGCAAAGGGCAGGTTACAAGGGAATGTAAAGGAATTTATCTAAATAGCTTGTTTACCTATTTCCCCAACCTTTGACGATCTGCAGGCAAAACTGCTCTCTACTCAGGGGGGTCAGCAATGTTAATTACTTACAAAAGGTGTATACTCAGGACCTTCATCATTAAACCTGTACTAATTAAATATGAGGGTCACCGCTGGCTTATGGGCCAGGCACTCCTCTTGGAGTAAGCCACCAGCCCTCTAGCCATGCAATCAGGCAAAAAACCTGTGTTTGCATATGTCTTTCATCCATCACTTGGCCAGAGTCTGCTGGTTAGACTCGACAGATAATTCTTTCAACCAATTTCCAATCTGAAAATTTTTTAATCTGCCTAAGAGCCTGGAAGTGCCACTCTTCCCACCCACCTGCTTTGAGTTGTCTTGCCTTTCTGGACCAAACCAATGTATCTCTTAAATGTATCTGATAGATGTCTCATTGTCTCATGAATCCCTAAAATGTATAAAATCAAGCTATGCCCCAACCACACTGGGCACATGTTCTCAGGATCTCCTAAGGCTGTGTCCTGCATGGGCCATCATCACTCATGTTTGGCTCAGGCTAAATCTCTTCAAATATTTTACAGAGTTTAACTCTTTTCATCAACACATGTTAAGAAATATATTTTATATATAATCATGTATTCTGCAGTAAAAATCGTTTAGCATGATATCTCTATCTCACATACCTTTTGAGTAGAGTATAGGGGAAGTAGATTATTTAAAAAACTATTTTATCCACAATGGTGGTGTAGAGACAAGCTGACTTCATTCCCAATTATAACAAACAACAGCAACAACAAAAAGACCAAATATAGAGCACTGAGATCTTCACCAGCAACAACCCAGAGCTCAAGTTTGAGGATGAGCCAGTTCCTAGGGATTTGGAGAAGTGGAAAAACTGAGCAGATGATGGACAACTTACATCCACACCATCACACTCCTGCACCCCGTTTAACCTAGGCACTACCTGTGAGGAAAATCTCCCCTCAACTCATGGTTTCTATACTGGAAAAAGCAAAATTGAGATGATCAACAAGCTTCCCCATCTTTTTGGGTTCACCAGCGGGAGAATTGTCCTTGCCTTAACCCATGAGTAGCATAAGGACTGCATGAAGGGAAAAATGTCTCTGAGGACAGGCAGAAACAAAGAGGGTAGGCAGGACTACCATCTCCAGCTCAGAAACTCTGCTCTGTAACTTAGCCAAATAGGAGCGGCTATAGGATGTTTGTTCTCCAGGCCCCCTGTTTATAATCCCCTAGCCAATCATCTTATGACGCCAGAATAATCCTTTTGGAATCTCCCCGATTTGGGACAGGCAGTGCTCAGTTACTAGAGCTGAGATGAACCTAGGTTTAAGGTGCCACCTAGAGCTGAATAGGATGCAGCAATCTGGCAGTAAAGAATTGCCAAGCAAATGTATTCAATAAAATCAGAACAAGCTAGACAGAGAAAATTGGAATAAGTAACTAATTCTTCAATGCAAAGACATAGATGTATAGCCACAAGAGACAAGAGCAAACAGAAAGCCATGAGTTTCCTGATCAAGAATTCAAAACAGCAGTTTTAAGGAAACTGAGTGATCTCTAAGATAGCACAGAAAAGCAATTTAGAAATTGATCAGAGAAATTTAACAAAAAGATGGAAATAATAAAAAAACAGAAATCTTGCAACTGAGAAATATATTGACTGAGATGAAAAACCCATTAGAGTCTCTTAACAGTGGAATGAAGCAAGGAGAGGAAAGAATCAATGAATTCAGTGACCTGCTATTTAAAAATACAAACTCAGAGGACAAAAGGAAAAATAAAGAATGAAAAGGAGCAAAAACCACCTGTAAGACATAGAAAATTATCTAAAAAGACCAAATATCAGATTTATTGGCATTCAAGAGGGAGCTAAGCAAGAGCAAGGGGTAGAAAGCCTATTCAAATAAATTACAACAAAGTGTTTCAAAACTTGGCAAAGACATAAATATGCAGGTACAGGTAGTTCTTAAACATCAAACAGATTCAACCTAAATAAGACTACTAAATTAGTTCTTTTTCATACTAAGACATACCCAGGACTGGGAAAGTTATAAAGAAAAAGAGGTTTAACGGACTCACAGTTCCACATGGCTGGGGAGGCCTCACAATCATGGTGGAAAGTGAAGGAGGAACAAAGGCACATCTTACATAGTGGCAGGCAAGAGAGCATGTGCAGGGGAATTGCCCTTTATAAACCACAGGATCCTGTGAGACTTATTTACTATCACAAGAACAGCTTGGAAAGACCCACCCTCATGATTCAATTACCTCCCACTGGATCCCTCCCACAACATGTGGTAATTATGGGAGCTATAATTCAAGATGAGATTTGGATGAGGACACAGCTAAATCATATCATGCTACCCTAGACCCCTCCCAAATCTTATGTCCTCACATTTCAAAACCAATCATGCCTTCCTAGCAGTCCTCCAAAGTCTTAACTTGTTTTAATCTTAACTCAAAAGTCCACAGTCCAAGGTCTCATCAGAGACAAGGCAAGTCCCTACTGCCTATGCACCTGTAAAATCAAAAGCAAGTTAGTTACTTCCTAGATACAATGGAGGTACAGGCATTGGGTAAATACACATGCTCCAAATGGGAGAAATTGGCCAAAACAAAGGAGTTACAGGTCCCATAGAAGTCCAAAATCCAATAAGGCAGCCATTAAACCTCAAAGCTCCAAAATGATCTCCTTTGAATCCATGTCTCATATCTAGCTCACAATGGTGAAAGAGGTGGGTTTTCACAGTCTTGAGCAGCTCTGCCTCTATGGCTTTGTGGGGTACAGAGCACCTCTTGGCTGCTTTCATGGGCTGGTGTTAAGTGTCTGCAGCTTTTCCAGATGCATGGTACAAGCTGTCAATTGATCTACTATTCTGCAGTCTGGAGGATGGTGGCCTTCTTCTCACAGCTGCATTAGGCAGTGCCCCAGTGGGGACTCTTTATGGAGGCTCCAAACCCAAATTTCCCTTCTGTACTGCCATAGCAGAGGTTCTCCATAAGGGCTACACCCCTGGAGCACATCCCCACAATTGAAATATAGGCAGAGGCTCCCAAACCTCAATACTTGACTCTGTATACATGTAGGACCCACACCATGTGGAAGTTGCCAAAGCTTGGTGATTGCACCCTCTGAAGCTATGGCCTGAGCTGTACCTTGGCCCATTTTAGCCATGGTTGGAGTAGCTGAGATGCAGGGCACCAAGTCCACAGGCTGCACACAGCAGAGGGGCCCTGGACCCAGCCCAGGAAACCATTTTTCCCTCCTCAGCCTCTGGGCCTGTGATTGGAGGGGCTGCTGTGAAGGTCTCTGACATGCCCTAGAGATATTTTCCCCATTGTCTTGGCGATTGGCATTTTGATCCTCATTACTTATGCAAATTTCTGCAGCTGACTTGAATTTCTCCCTTGAAAATGGGTTTTTCTTTTCTACTGCATCAGCCTGCAACAGTTTTAAGCCTTTATCTACTGCCTCCTCCTGAACACACTGCTACTTAGAATTTCTTCCACCAGATACCCCAATGACTCTCAAGTTCAAAGTTCCACAGATCTCTAGGGCAGGGGCAAAATGTCACCAGTATCTTTGCATAGCAAGAGAGACCTTTAATTCAGTTCCCAACAAGATTCTCATTTCCATCTGATGAGCCTGGGCTTTATTGTCCATATCACTATCAACATTTTCGTCAAAGCCATTTAAAAATTCTCTAGGAAGTTTCAAAGTTTCTCACATTTTCCTGTCTTCTGAGCCCTTCAAGTCTCTAGGAAATTCCAAACTTTCCAGCATTTTCCTATCTTCTTCTGAGCCCTCCAAAGAGTTCCAATCTCTGCCTGTTACCCAATTTCTAAGTCACTTCCATATTTTCAGGTATCCTTATATGAGCACCCCACCCCTGGTATCAATTTACTGTATTAGGTCATTTTTATACTGTGAATAAAGACATACCTGGGACTGCATAATTTATATATAAAAAAGAGGCTTTTGGAATCACAGTTCCACATGGCTAGGGAGGCCTCACAATCACAGAGGAAGTTGAAGGAGGAGCAAAGCCATGTCATACATGGCAGCAGGCAAGAGAGTGTGTGCAGGGGAACTGCCTTTCTAAAACCATCATATCTCATGAGACTTATTCACTTTCATGACAACAGCATGGGAAAAACCCACCCCCATGATTCAATTACCTCCCACCAGGTCCTTCCCATGATATATGCAGATTATGGGAACTACAATTCAAGATGATATTTGGATGAGGACACAGCCAAACCATATCAAATACCCCAAAGCACTTAATAATGAAACTCCCAAAAGTCAAGGACAAAGAGAAGATCCTATAGCAGCAAGAAATAAGCAAGTAATATATAAGGGAGCTACAATTAGTCTGGCAACAGACTTCTCAACAGAAACCATACTGGCTCAAGGGAAATGAACTAATATTTTCAAAGTGCTCAAAGAAAAAACTGCTATCCAAAAATGTATTCAGCAGAATTCCCATCCCAATTTGAGGAGTAAGAAAAGTCTTTCACAAACAAAACCTGAGAGAATTCACCACCAACAGACCTGTCTTGCAAGAAATGCTAAAGAGAGTTATTTAAACTGAAAAACAAAAGCACTAAGTGCAAAATTAAGTATATGAACAAACTCAAGAGTATTCAATTACTGCATTTGTGGTGTGTAGTCTACCCCCATAGCTCTAGTATAAAACTCCAAAGAAAAATTTATCAAAAACAAAAATAGCATGACAACCTGTTAAGAGACAGGTAATTAAAATATGTAAATTGAGACAACTAAAAGTCAAAATGTGAGGCAGATGGAGTTAAAGTGTAGAATTGTGTTTGTGGGTATTTTTTTTTGTCTGTTTGTGTCTATTCTTTTGTGTTTTAAGATAAGTCGCTCTCCCTTTAAAATAACTTGTTATATCTATAAAATATATTTTGGATTTGACCCAGCAATTCCCTTACTGGGTATGTACCCAAAGGATTATAAATTGTTCTACTATAAGGACACATGCACATGAATGTTCATTGCAGCACCGTTTACAATAGCAAAGACCTGGAACCAACCCAAATGTCCATCGATGATAGACTGGACAGGGAAAATGTGGCACATATACACCATGGAATACCATGCAGCCATCAAAAACGATTAGTTTGTGTCCTTTGTTAGGACATGGATGAACCTGGAAACCATCATTCTCAGCAAACTGACAGAAGAACAGAAAATCAAACACTGCATGTTCTCACTCATAGGTGGGTGTTGAACAATGAGAACACATGGACACAGGGAGTGGAGCATCACACACTGGGGTCTGTCGGGTGGAAATAGGGGAGTGACGGTGGGGGGTGGGGAGCTGGGGAGAGATAGCAAGGGGAGAGATGCCAGATGTAGGTGATGGAGAGGAAGGCAGCAAATCACACTGCCACGTGTGTACCTATGCAACAATCTTGCATGTTCTTCACATGTACCCCAAAACCTAAAATGCAATTATATATATATATGTATATATATATATATGAAGTCTCAAGATAACCACAGCATAAATTTCTATAATTAATTTACTGAAAATAAAAAGCAATAAATTAAAACATAGTATCAGAGGTAATCATTTAAGTCAAAAGGAAGACAGTAAGAAAAGAAGAAAAAAAGAGAGGAAAATAAGGAACAAAATGGCAGTGGTAAGTTCTTCCCAATAATAACACCAAATGTGAATTGTCACGACTCTCCAACTAAAAGGCATAGAGTGGCTGAATGGATAAAGAAATGATTCAACTATATTCTGCCCTCAAAAAACCCCACTTTGCCTATAAAGACACACATAAACTGGAAGGGATAGAAAAATATACTCTGTGCAACTGGAAAGCAAAAAAAGAGCAGCAATAACTATATTGACATTATATGAAATAGACTACACATTACAGACAGTAAAAAAGACAAGGAAGATCCCTATATAATGATAAAGAGGTCAATTCAATAAGAGGATATAAGTATAAATCTTTATGTACCCAACACAGAGCTCCTAAATATTTGAAGCAAGCATTAATAGACCTAAAGGAAGAGGTAGAATATAATACAATAATAGTTGGGGACGTTAACATCCCATCAGTAATGGACAGATTATCCAGATACAAAATCAACAAGGAGACAGTGGAGAGAAACTATACACTAGATCTAATAGGACTAATTGATATTTACAGAACATTTCACCAGGTTCTGTATAACATGCCTTTTTTTCGTTGCATATAGAACAGTTTCCAGGATAGACCATATCTTGAGCCACAAAACAAGTATGTGTAAATTCTAAAAAACAGAAATAATATCAAGTATTTTGTCTGAACAAAATGAAATAAAACTAGAAATAAAAAACAAGATGAACCTTGGAAAATACACAAACAAATGGAAATAAAAACATGTTTTTGAATGACCAATGGGTAAGTAAACAAATTGAGAAGAAAATTTTAAAAATTATTGACGCAAATAAAAATAAAAATACAAAATGCCAAACTCTATGGGATACAGCAAAAAGTAGTACTAAAAGGAAGGTTTATAGCAATAAATGCTTATATCAAATAAGGAGAAAGTCTTCAAATTAACAACCTAAAAATGCATCTCAAGAAATTAGAAGAGAAAAAAATAAATAAAATTCTAAATGACTAGAAGGAAAAATAATAAGGATCAGAGCAGAAATACATGAAATTAAGACTAAAAAAATGCAAAGGATCAACAAAGCAAAGGTTGTTTTTTTTAAAAAAGATAAACAAAATCAACAAACCTTTAGCTAAAATAAGAATAAAAGAGAGAAGACTCAAATAAATGAAATCATAAATTGAAAGGAGACACAGAAATTGAGAAACTCAGAAATACAAAGAATCTGTGGGTATTTGAATAACCATATGCCAAAACATTGGAAAAAACTAGAGGAAATGGATAAAATCCTGGACACAGACAATCTACCAGAATCACCAGGAAATAGGAAAGCTTAACAAACCAATAATGAGTATTAGATCAAAGCTGTAATAAAGAGTCTCCTGTCAAATAAAAGCCCAGAACCTGATGGATTCATTGTTGAATTATACCAAATATTTAAAGAAGAACTAATATCAGTCCTACGCAAATTCTTACAAAAATCTGAAGAGGAGGGGAGGGAATACTTCCAAAATCATTTTACAAGGCCAACATTATCCTAATAAAAAAATAGATAAGAATCCTACAAGAAAATAAAACTACAAGCCAATATCACTGATGAACATAGCTACAAAAATCCTCAGCAAAATACTAGCAAACCAGATGCAACAACACACTAAAAAAGATCATTCACCATGATCAAGTGGAATTCATACTAGGGGCATGAGAATGGTTCAGCATATGCAAATCAATATATGTGTTATATCACATCAACAGAATGAAGAACAAAAACCATATGATTATTTCAATAGACGCCTTTTTTTTTTTTTTTTTACTTTCTGACATTTTATTTTTTTTCCCCATTTATTTATTTTATTGCATTTTAGGTTTTGGGGTACATGTGAAGAACATGCAAGATTGTTGCATAGGTACACACGTGGCAGTGTGATTTGCTGCCTTCCTCTCCATCACCTACATCTGGCATCTCTCCCCTTGCTATCTCTCCCCAGCTCCCCACCCCCCGCCGTCCCTCCCCTATTTCCCCCCAACTGACCCCAGTGTGTAGTGCTCCCCTCCCTGTGTCCATGTGTTCTCATTGTTCAACACCTGCCTATGAGTGAGAACATGCGGTGTTTGATCTTCTGCTCTTCTGTCAGTTTGCTGAGAATGGTGGTTTCCAAGTTTGTACATGTCTCTACAAAGGACACAAACTCATCATTTTTGATGGCTGCATAATATTCCATGGAGTATATGTGCCACATTTTCCCTGTCCAGTCTATCATCAATGGGTAAAAGCATTTAATAAAATTCCTCATCCCTTTATTTAAAAAAAACCCCATCAAAATGTGTACCATAGGAACATATTGCCAAATAATAAAGGCCTCGTGATCTGCCCACTTCGGCCTCCCAAAGAGCTTGGATTACAGGCGGGAGCCTTCGCACCCGGCCAAAAAATATTTTTCTGCATTTATATTAAAATTAATAAAATGAATAGTAAAACTCTTTTCTCTCAGTTGTCATTCTGTGTCAACACAATTTATGACTTGACGCAAGCTTCTTGTGTACCTATAGATAAACCTGGCCACTCTACTGTATTAAGAAACAACCTCTAGTCATCCACAAGTCTCACCTTTCTAAATTCATCTGCAGAAAGTCATATAGTTGATGCCACACAACTTTCTACCATCCTAGTCCCATTTTTCCAAGAACTGCCAAATCTAAAGGAAGGATAATTATTCACAGACTAGAAATGAATTCAGTAAATAATCACAGAAAAATGCTCAGATTCACTAATGAGCAAATAAATTCAAATTAAAACAATGAGGCATGAGGTATGTATTTAATCTAATAAATTACCACAAACAAATCTTGTTTTTATAAAGATAATTCCCAGTACTGTCAAAGAAAGCAGGAACATTGGTAATCTCATATTGCTAATGTCAGTTTTAATTGGCCTTTAAGGAATAAATCTAACGAAGTGTATCACATACTATTAATTCTTTTATATTTTTAAACAACTCAATTTGTTGTACTGTATCCTCATTTTGAACAAAAGTATATGCATGAAGATATTAGTAACACCATTATGTATATTAATAACAGAAATAATTTAAATGTAAAAACAATAAGAATACTCAGATCACGAGGTCAAGAGATCGAGACCATCCTGGCCAACATGGTAAAACCCCATCTCTACCAAAAATATAAAAATTAGCTGGGCATAGTGACATGCGCCTGTGGTTCCAGCTACTCAGGAGGCTGAAGCGGAAGAATCACTTGAACCCAGGAGGTGGAGGTTGCAGTGAGCCAAGACTGTGCCACTGCACTCCAGCCTGGCGATAGAGCAAGACTCTGTAACAAAACAAAACAAAACAAAACAAAACAAAAAAATCTTTATTATTTAAATACTGTTAACTTCATTTACACATTTCGTAGTTTTCCAGTTTATTAAGTTTTTAATCTGAATGCCAGTGGAATTTCTTTCTCCTGTGAGAGTCACTTATACTTGATTCCTGAAAGTTAATCTATCTTAGCGAACAGAGATGCTTAACAATGATCATTAAGGAAGATGACCAGACATTTGAGCACTTGAAATTGTGGTTAAGTTCACAGAAGTAAAGACTATTAGAGATAGAATGGGAATTTCATGCACCAGGTAAGAAACATGTTCTGACAACCTCTGAGTTCTTTCTTTTTAATCATTTCTGTGTTTCAAACTCCTAGAACACTATCTGGTATATAATAGGCTCTCAATCAATATGTGTTGAATTGGATGGATCATGACAAGCTTCCATTATTTATATCCCTACATGTCAAGAACTTTCCTATTCTTCATCAGTCTACTTTGAACAAGTGTTCTCATCAGAATATAATCATCATATAATAATTATTATTATAATCATTGAACTTCTACAATACTCCAGGCAGTGTTCTAAGGGGGTTTCATACTTTTTATAATTTAATCCTCATAACAACCTTATTAAGTACCATTATTATTCCTATAAACCTCTAAGTTCTATCAGAGTATCTATTTTATCTCTTTTGTTCACTGATATATCCATAAGCTTAGAACATTATATGGCACATCATAGAAGCATGACAAATATTAGTAGAATGAATAATTTTTTTTTCACAGATGAGGAAATGGCTGTTTATTGTTCATTAACCAAATCCAGACCTCTTTAAAAGCAGAACACAAGATTGTTAAACATTTGTCAAGAAACTCTAAGCCTATCCCTGACCTTTCCACACCTAATTCTTACTTTTGACCATATTTTCAACCAAATTTTTATCTTAAGTTAGGAATATAGTCTCTCAAGGTTTTGGCCTAACTAGAAACATTTATATTGCTTATAATTTTGATGATCTTTGATGAAGTGTGTCTCCAGTTATATTACAACCCCTTATAACTGTTGAGAAGATCCTTATTGAATCTAGATAAGCAAAACCGACTTAAAGCTA
Source organism: Cebus imitator (assembly GCF_001604975.1). Classification (NCBI taxonomy): domain Eukaryota; kingdom Metazoa; phylum Chordata; class Mammalia; order Primates; family Cebidae; genus Cebus; species Cebus imitator. Next base: position 177,003 of record NW_016107558.1, on the reverse strand, counting down.
AGTTTAGGAGTAACGTTGTTCTTCCTGGTATGCTTAGAGAAATTTTGGATTTCAAAAACTAGAAGAATGTGTGGAACCTGAGGTACAGTAGAAGGTGAAAAAGTTTGGTGGTGGCATGGAGAGCCAAAAGGCTTAGTACTAGGGCTATGAAATATTCAGTTGGAAGTTGCTTTTATTAATTTTTATCATTATAATCCTCATTAGTCCTCATAGATATTCTATAGCATCTTCTGTACATGTAAATTTTGTGTTAAATGGATTTTTCCAAAGAACTAAGGAAGGAGATAAGAATTACACCTAAATTGCTATATGGAATAGAGAAATAATTTATGACCCAAGTGAATTCAGTACTAATAGAAGCATGGAGACAGGGACAAATACTTGAAGAAAACCCAGAAAATTTTGACTGTTGGGGGAGCTTAAGAATTCCATAGTGTGTGAAAAGTTGTGTGAAATCGTTTCTAGGTGTTTCTGGAAGAGTGAGAACCCAGGTGACATCGTGCCAGCACCCTGAAGATGCTCAAGTTCCTTTCTTGATCTTGTTCTTGGTGCCCAGATTCCTGGATTTCACATTTTGATTCCTGAATCCCAGATTCCTTGAGCTTTTGATCTTTTATTTCTTTTTCTCTTTCTTGAGTTTCCAAATCATTTTTATCTTTTCCCCAAACTTTGAACCTATTGCCATATTTTGACATAAAAACCGATTCGTTAGTACTTGACTAACCATTTCAATAACTTCCCTTTTTAATTCACTCATTTAATTAATTTTTACACAAATGTATTGAGCTCTTGCTGTGTGTCAGGAAGAGCATAGGAAGCCTTAATTTGAGCAATCTCAGACTATGAAGGTGGGAGAAACTTAGAAACAGAAAAAGTGCAATACAATTGTGCAAAGACTAATATAGAAAGTTGAACACAGGGAGAGAGAGAGCCCAACTAACCGATTCGGAGATGCTTCATAAAGGTGCTGTCATTCATGATGGATGACTCTGGGTCTTTGATGATCATTGACTGCTCACTAGTCTTGAGTTATCTTACTTCTAGATTTTATGTTACATGAGAAAAAGCCTATCTTGTTTAAGCTAATATAGGATTATGATCTTGTGTTGCTTAGGTTTGAATAAATTCCAAATGATATCTTGTATAATAGACTAACGGCTTGAAGTAAAGGAGTGATGGATGATGTAGGTGGGAGAGGTTGAGAGGAAGGATTGGAATCTAGAATCATTTCTAACCAGCATCAAAAGTGATTGATTTAATAAGGTGAGGTAGGTTTAAGCAATAGTGTACGGGGTTGGGGAATTAGTAAGGGTTCTATCCACTCTCTTGAAAGACATCAGATTGCTTCCACGTGGTGACTTACGATCTTTACCAGTCCCAACCTGTTTTTCCAGTGTTTAACATGGTTTCCTGACATTTTGCCAGACCAAGACCTTTGTTGAGAAAATATCTGGCCCTGCACAGAGATACTTTTTTTGTGACTCAAAAAACGTATTTCTTTTTCAGAAGAAAATTTGTTAGGTCACCACTTATTTTTCACAAAAAGAATATCAAACCTACTGCTTCACTCTTTGATACCTAAAGTGAATGAATTTTTCTACTATCAATAATGCATAATATCTACACATTGGATATGTACCAGGGAGTTGAAACTTAATTGATATTGTTACTCAGCATCAGCCAAAAAAATATGGTTGAGGCAATGGGTAGTTAAGAAAGGAGTTGATGTAACACATTAGCTGTTCATTCTTCAAGGCACTCTAAAAGTTTTTTCTTACTGTCAAATTAACTAATCAGAAAAATAGTGTGCTAGGACAGTATAAACTTAGGTTATAGAGGAAATTCAATTTTATCCTATTGGCTTTTACAAAAAATTCATAAAGAATAACTAAAACAATAGTAATTATGGTTTACTGAGCTCTGTGCTAAGTATTTGATATATCCCTTTTCACAACAAGACCTTAGATCCCATATTATACTTTCCTACTATTACATGAGGAAACAGAGCCCATGAGGTTAAATAAATAAGCAAAGGACACAAGGCTGGTAATTGTGAGAGGCAATATTCAAATTCAGGTCTGACAGTTGAGGTACTCTTTTTTTTATTATAACATACTGTGGTTAGTAGAACACTAGCCCCTCAAAAGATGCCCACATTCTCATCTCTAGCACTAGTGAATATGTTACTTTACAGTATTAAAATTAAGGATATCGAGATGGAGACATAATCCTGGATTATCTGGGTGGCCCCAATCTAACCACATGGATCCTTTAGAGAAGGAACTGTGACTATGGAAGACTGGTTGGAGAAATTCGACTTAGTTCAGTTTGAAATGGAGGCCGATATACATGAGTCAAAGAATGTGGGGACCCTCTCAATGTTAGAAAAGGCAAGAAAGCAGGTTCTCCTTCCGAGTCTCCAACAGTAACATAGCTCTGCCGACATCCTGATTTTAGTCCAGTGAGACCCATGTTGGACTTCTGACCCACAGAACTGGAAGATAATAAACTTGTGTTGTTTTAAGCCACAAAGCATATGACAATTTGTTATGGCAGCAATGGAAAACTTATGCACAAGCCAACTCTCCAACATGTTTCTAAATTTCTTTTTAATATTAGTTCTGGGAAAAGTTTGTATTCATTCACAAATTCAAAAGAGCATATTTATTCAACAGATTTGTTCAAAGCATACTGTTTCCTTTTTGCTTTGGTTGACCAGAAGGCTAGAGCCAATTTTAGAGTTCACTTACAGTATGGTACATGTAGGTAAAATTATATTCTCCATTTTTGTGTATGTTTTCTGATCTTTTCTTATATTTTAATTTGCATTTTCCTGTGTTTATTCACATGCATGTTTTAAAATTAAAATGTTGCTGAGAGAAAAAGAGAGAGAGAGGAAGAGAAAGAGACAGGGAGACTCACTCAAGCTATCTTATGAAAGTGGATAGGTGTCTCAGTGGTGTCAAAGAACATATTTGAATGATTATTTTTAAAATGTAAAAAAATCATTCTAAAGGTTTGTTCAATTTTATCAATGCATTATAAAGTTTATTCTTAGAGAGGGTTATTGTTATTATCATTCAATGCTTTATAAAGCTTATTTTTAGAGAGGGTTGTTATTACCATTCGTCATATGTACATGTCATATTTATGTGTTTCAGATTGCATGCAAGTTTTATTTAAGAAATGCAACCCCCATTTAGCGGAAGTTTCTATACAATTGAACCTGGGCTATAGCATTGTGAGGATACTGCTTTTGATTTTAGTGGTGAGGCTGCTAAAAACATAAGAGAGTTGAATCTATTAAAGACAAAGATTTGTAACACACCCGGGGTTTGGTTTGTACATTCCTAGGCATACAAAAGATAGGCTGATTACATTGTCAGAAAGGAGCCACATCAGTAATCAGAACTCTGTTCTTGCAGGACTGAGAGTAAATTAGGGAGTCACAATTAAAAAAAAATAGCCTTCCACCACATCTATTGCAATATTTGTGTCACTAAGCAACAAAATTCTCCTATTTAGCAAAGCCCTAATGATGCTGGCAGTGAAGTCTTGGAAAAATGTTTAACACAAGTTCATTATCCCCACCACTCTAGCCTCGCTGCATATGCAGTGCTTGATTAGATATAACGAGAAGTAGAGAGAGTGCTGTTTGGTGCACCTGCATCTAAAAGACCAAATAAAGTATTGATTTAGATGAATCTAATGACAGTCATTTAATGTGTTTATCTACTCACAGCATTCATTTGAGCTGACAAAGAATGCAGGACAACCCACTGTTAAATGTGTCCTAGAATTGTAAGGCCTTAGTGATTCTTCTATGCCCAGCCACACACACACAAATTATGACATAGCTGTAACCAACTCTATTGATACCTGGTATGGTCCTTCCCGAAGGAAGATTTTAAGAAAAGCTGAAGATTGAAATCACCTGATAATTTCCTTATGGTTTTTGAAACTTGAAACACTTTATTTCTATATTAATATTTCTGTTATTTCTACAGAAACTCTAATTTTAACACATAAGGCAGTTTATTTTTTCCTGGTGTTAATGCCAAGAAGAAGTTTCAAAAGATTAAATACCTTTGTAGATATTCTCTTCCTCTTTTATTTTCTGCCCCCTTCTCTTTACCCTTGCCTTTCTTCCAAGTGTTTGGTTTCCAAGGGTTATCATTGTGGAACAGATGTTAAAGAAAGATGTGCTGAAAATAAAATCCATGACTATCTTGGGTTAGAATCTCTTCAAATGTTATTATTGACTAATAAGTGACATGTATGCCATAACATTTTAAATTCACAAAGCAATTTAGAATCATCCTTCCATTTTTCAAACCCTCTTATCATCCTTTTTATGCATTTCTATTACTGAATGCATTTTTATGCATTCATAGAGGGAGAAAGAAGGAGAAATATTTAATATTTTCTTCTGCCATTTCTATGGTGACATGCTACACTTACTCTGTTAGGAGGAATCACTGTGAAAAGTATAGCACCAAGCTGATTTCTTAGAAGGCTGATTCTTGCTTCTCCCAAAGGATAAAAGAAAAAGACAAACACACAAATAACTTCTTTAGATAAGAAAGGTAGAATAAGTGGGGATAATACTTTAATTGAGTTTGGCTAACAGTGAGAGGTAAAATAATTTTCTGATTCTTTACTACTAAAGAGCATTGGGTTGAATAGGGCCACTAAGATCTTACAGGGCTGTCTATATCCCCCGTTAGTTTGATTAAAAATGTTAATATAGTCAGCCTTTTAAATTTTTGTTTATATTGATTTGGAAGAAGTTTTTCATTTGCAATATTATTCTGCTGTTCCAGGGAAAAATCCTTGTTGACAAATTCTGCATATTTGTGTAAGAGACGGGTGAACCAGAGCAACTCCATCTTGAATAGGAGCTGCGTAAAATTGAGACAACCACGTGGGAGGGGCATCCCTGGAGAAACTAACTCATCTGCCCACTGAAGTGGAGCCTGGGGAATTTCAGGACTTTTGCAACAGGGAAGAGGCTGGCCCCTCCTCTTCCTGTGTAGAAGCTGGAATTTGAATGGTGGGCGTGAAGTGCTCTAGCTGGGGACTCTGGCCTTGTGGAAGATCCCTGTTTCCCCATCTTTTTCCCTTTACACCAAATAAAACCCTGCTTTACTCACCCTTTAAACGTCTGCAAGCCTAAGTTTTCGTGGCCATGGGACAGACAAGGACTCCATGTTTAGTCTTTAGCTGAACTAAGGAAAAGTCCTGCAACATTTTTGGCGTCCAATCATGGGCTCCACTGCCAGTGAAATGGAAACTCAAAACCTCTCACTGTGATTTCTCAGACTTTTCATCCTGGGACTTGGGAGCTCACAGGGAAACTGCGCCCCCACCCTCTGTTGCTCCTGGGGACTTGGGGCCTTCTCATGGCCTTTTTCCTCCTTTTTCAGGATGGACCAGCGAGCAGCAGCTCCCAGCCACTCCCCACACCCTGCCAGGGCTGGAGTGTGGCATGGGCCAAGGGTCCAGCAGAGCCAGCTGGCTGGTTCCCAGCTATATGCCACTCCTGCAGCCTTCCTCTTCCCTGGCCAAGGGTTTTAACTCAGACAGTAATTAAGCTTAAACTTTTCTCCCTGGTGGAGGAACCAGTTGTATAAGGATAAGAGATTCTTCCCCAGACATTTAAAGACTGTTTGGTTCTTCCTCTTCTCTACCCAGTCAACAATTTACCTTTAAAGTTTTTCTTTTTCCTAGAAGACATTTTTACTTAAGGCACGCCCCACCGACTATCACTGTATTCTCCATAAAGTTTCAGTTGTGAAAAGGGATCTTGTGGGGACTGGGTTTTCTTCTGCCCATCTCTGTGTGCATGTGTTCTGTGTAATGGCTGTAAAAAGAGTGCTAATTAATTTGGTCTAAAGAAAAACAAGTGTTTGGATCTAATATTTTTAAAGGGATGATAAGATCTATGGTACCTTTCAGTTCATGTAACTTTAATCTTTGAGAAATAAAACCAGCCTTAAAGGTTGATGGTAAAATGCAGGTGTCATTAAAATGTAAATAGGTGAACTAAACTATGAGGGTCTGATGCAAGATATGCTGAATGTTTTAAGGTCATAAACTGTTTTTTGGGTTTTGGGAACTGACTGTCTTGCCTGCTTCACAATTGTTTAGGCCTGGGACATATGGAACTAACTACATGCTAGTCTAAGAAGGCAAACCTTGGATGCTCTTAGCACACAAAGGAACTTACCAAGTTTTACCTTAAAGTAAAAGATTGCTAGGACTTATCATTATGACATGTAATTGAGACTACTGACAATAAATTTACATGCAAGATGTGTAATAATAATAAAATGTGACTTTGGTAAAAGGTTACAAGAAGAAATGTAAACTTTTGTCTAGGGTTAAAGGATTGTTTTGAGTTAAATTAGGAAAAAACTAAAGGTTCACAGAAGTGGTGGAAGAATTGTGGAAATTAATCTTGCAGAAGAGGTTCTCTGTGTGAACATATTGACTAAATTCAAAAGAGTTTTAAAGTTTTTGCTTCTTTAAAATATCTGAGTCATCGTTTTAGCAAAATGAATAACTTATGGTAATCTAGAATACTATTTCATAATAACAAGTGCCTTAAACATATTTAAAAGGCTTCCCAAAATCAGTTTTGAAATTATCTATCCTGACACCTGGCTTTCCAGATGGTCCAGAGGGTCCCTGGAATGTCCAGAAAAGAAAGGTAAACAGGATTATTTGACATATTTAGGTGCATGGAATGGCCAAAATGGTGTTCAATCTCCTTTACGTTATATTTTGGTGAATAATGCTAATATATATTCCAAAATTGTATGGGATTTCTAAAAGTCTAATGTCTAAGTATATGCTATCAAGCATAATTGAGGTTGTTAAGTCATCGTAAACCATGGAGATAACCAAACTTCTTTGTCAATTGTGTTTCTAACTGTAATTAACCTGGACATTTTGCTATTCACAGACAATTGTTGTCTTGTTTTAATTCTCTTTTATAATGAGCTATAGAACTCTGACAGGTCGTCTCAAATACAATCTCTGATTGTATTTGAGATAATCAGTTTTCTGATAACTTTAGAGATTGTGACATTGGAATAAAATAAAATGTACAGGACTCATGAAGAGCTGAAATGTTCATGAATATCAAAAAAAACAAGAGTTAACTAAATGGACTGAACTCAAAAAGCTGAAGCAACCCTTTTGACTTTTACTTGAAATATTACTTATCCTTGTTTTGTTTTTCAGAGCCAAGGAAACATATTTTGAACTATTTACACCTTTAATAATTGAGTAAGGTATAGTCCTATGATCAAAATTTGGAGCATGTTTGTTTCTCTCTGCCTGGTTCCTCTAGAATTTATAAACTACCTGTGAGTATTCTTATGGCAATATAGTTGTTTGCATCAATGCAATAAGAATCAATTTTTCTTTTGCAACAGAACACAATTGGAGAAAGTGGTTATTTTGCCAAGGCTTTGACTGGAAGGGCATGGCTCCCCTTTAAGGAGCCAATCTTGACTTGCAGAGCCAATAAAAGCCCCATTGGGAATCTGGCCTCATACTCTTGTCTATGCACTCCTTGTTGTACAGGGTTCCTGACCTGTGGTCAGTAAAGAAGAATGTCTCTTTCTTTTTCCTTTTTTTTCTTTTTCTTTCTTTTTTCTTTTCTTT
>NW_016107558.1:115634-169145 GCF_001604975.1 Cebus imitator | reverse complement strand
TCACCATATTGGCCAGGCTGGTCTCAAATTCCTGACCTCATGATCTGTCCGCCTTGGCCTCCCAAAGTGCTGGGATTACAGACACGAGCCACCACACCCAGCCAAGAATGTCACTTTCTAACAGGTCCAGGAGCTCTGAGTTTATCTTGGGATCTTAAGAGGAAAGGATTGCCCAACACACAGGTGTTTGAAGATACAAACCCATGGTTGGGCTTGGCTTTAAAAGGTCTTATTTCAGATTCCTTGTGGAACACTCTTCCATCAAAGCCAGTCCAAAAGGTCTATGTAGAAATAATTATTCTTGCTGCACTTTAAGCAAATAACCAGGCCAAGTATAAGACTAAAGTCTATTTTGCAAACCATTCAGTCCTATGATGATTTTTTTAAAATGAATACTGGAGAGAGATAAATTATGTTCCGAATTGCATTTCCCCAAAACAGCAACCCCTGTCAGCAGGAAGCAGTTAATATCAGTTTTCATCGTTATCCTTAATCTAACATAGTTAGATGTACCTCTTTAGAGGAGGGAACGAGGCAGCCAAGTGGGAGGGGACCCAGCCTGTTCACTGAGGTGGGGCCTTTGGAAGTTCGTGCCCTTTGCAGCAGGGAGGAGCCCGGCCCCTCCTCTTCCTGTGTGGAACCTGGGATTTGAACAGCTAGGTGGGAAGTGGGTCTAGCAAGGGACTGTCCTTGTGGAGGACCCATTTCTCCATTTTATTCCCTTTTCACCCAATAAAGCCCTGCTTCACTCACCCTTTAAACCATCTGTGACCCTACATTTTCATGGCCGTGGGGCTGACAAGGACCCCGTCTTTAGCTGAACTAAGGAAAAGCCCTGCAGCAAAATGAGGCTGAAACCTACTCGTCTGCATTTCCAGATGGTTAAGGCATTGTAAGTCACAAGATGAGATCAGCACAAAATACACGTCATAAAGACCTTGCTGATAAAACAGGTTGCAGTAGAGAAGCCAGCCAAAACCCACCAAAACAAGATGGCCACGAGAGTGACCTCTGGTCATCCTCACTACTACATTCCCATCGGAGACATGTCAGTTTACAAATGCCATGGCAACATCAGGAGATGACCAATATGGTCTAAAAAGAGGAGGTATAAATAATGACTTCTTGTTTATCATATCATCAAGAAATAACCATAAAAATGGGCAACCAGCAGCCCTCTGGGGCTTCTCTGTCTGTAGAGTGGCCCTTTTTTTATTCCTTTACTTTCCTAATGAAACTGCTTTCACTTTGCAGACTCACCCTGAATTCTTTCTTGCATGAGACCCAAGAGCCCTCTGTTGGGGTCTGGATGCAGACCCCTTTCTGGTAACATTTGTAGTAATCATAGATTATATAAAATATATTTTATATCTAAGGACTTGGCAAACTGGTCTCATTAAGCCACATCACCCATCCTGAGCCAGGTATGCTATTCTAATTTTCTACTTGCATTTAGAAGTTGTGAAATCTCTATAAGGATGTGTTCTAGTAGCAATAAGGAAAGTCAAGGAGAAGGTAGTGGTTTTTTTTTTTTTTTTAATGTGTGTCCATAGGGATATATACATTATGTACATTGCTTCAGTCATCACCATCAAAAAGTTATGAAAGTGTTTCTTTCTCCATTTTACAAATAACAGCACTGAGGTTTAAAGGAGTATTATCATTGGTTCTTGATTGTCAGCTAAATACATTGTAGGGCAGGGATTAAAACTCAGGTTTTTCTGACTTTAATTAAAATGTTTTTTATTATGTGTGCATTTAGAAAATTCATGCTTGTTTCTGAGATTTGGGTATGCAGAAGGCCTGATTCATTTTGAATATGTCTGCTCTTTATGAAAGTAGAAAGGGCTAATTTGGGTACTAGTTTCTTTTCTAAGCTATGCTTAGCTATAACTTAAATTTATCTATTATTAAGCAATTACACAAGCAATAACCTACAAGGATAACTCTTTTTGATGTCTTTAAAAAGAAAGATTTCTGGCCATCTGCCCATTGCTATGTTGTAATTTGAACATAATACAAATTGGAGAGTGTTTCATTGAGTTGCTAAATGAACAGCTCAATGAGTTGTTTTTAGTGTTGCTAAAAATATTTTGCATATGTGATTGCCTTAATTCTGTAGAAATTTATCTTTTAAAGAAGATTCTCTTATTTCTAAAACTTTGAATCTGCAGCAGCAATAGAAAGATGATGGTCTATTGCTATTATTTTTTAAAATGTGATTTAAAATGTGATTTTAAAAAATAATAAGCTGACTCCTAAATCTTGAGATTCTGATTCTGATGCATGATTTTGTATTACTCAGAGTATGCCTAGCATATTGACTTCAAAAGCAAATATGGGATTCTTTTGACATGTGACAGTTTTTTCATATTTATAGACAATTTTTTTTTGTTTTGTTTTTTTGAGATGAGGTCTTGCCCTGTCACTCAGGCTAGAATGCAGTGGCATGCTCCTGGTTTATTGTAGCCTCAATGTCCCAGGCTGAAGTGATCCTCCCACCTCAGCCTCCTGAGTAGTTGGGACCATAGGCACATATCACCATACCTGGCTCATATATATTTTTTTATTTTTATTTTTGTAGAGACAGGGTCTCCCTATGTGGCCCAGGCTGGTCTCGATCTCCTGAGCTCGGGTGATCCTCCCACCTTGGTCTCCCAGTGTACTGGGATTACAGGTATGGTATGATCCACTGTGCCAGGCCCAGATGACTGTTCTAAAGGCTAAGTATTATTTATTCCTGTGTATATTTGTTTCATTTTGAAATTATGACATGACAGCATATAACCAGTAAATGTATATTTAGCACAAAATATTAACAACTTCACTCTTTTACAGTCATGAATAATAATGAAGTAGATTCTTTTGAAGTAGCTGCACAATAGAGGTGCAGTTATTCAGTTGCTCAAAGATTATATTTTTTCTTTCCAACCAAACCTTTCATAGATGTATGTAAAACAAGTTGTTCTACCACCTAGTTGCCAGTGTATGTAAACATTATTTATTATTATTATTATTTTGAGACAGAGTCTTGCTCTGTCACCCAGGCTCTAGTGTAGTGGCACGATCACAGCTCACGGCATCCTCTGCCACCCGGGTTCAAGTGATTCCCCTGCCTCAGCCTCCTGAGAAGCTGGAATTACAGGCGCGTGCCACCACACCCGGCTAATTTTGTTGTTGTTGTATTTTAGTAGAGACGGGGTTTCACCATGCTGGCCAGGATGGTTTCCATCTCCTGACCTCATGATCTACTCGCCTTAGCCTCCCAAAGTGCTGGGATTACAGGAGTGATGTAAACATTCTTAATATTATACTGTAGTAATGTTGCTGATATTTATAATTTTGAAACTATAGTTGTATAAATTTAAAAGCTTTTACAACTGAGTAACTGAATTGGTAAATCAATCATTGGAACAAAAAATGTGGATGACACACACATAGACACATATAACTACATATCCTTAGTCTCTGAGAGGAGACTTTAGCTGTGATTTTTTTATCCTTTAATGTCTCCTAGGGTTTTTCTGTTTTTTTGTATATTTTGGGGAGTCCGTTAAGACTTTGGAAAATGCATTAATCTTTCAAGTCACCAGGATACCACTTAGTAAATAACTCACTTTATTAGTTCTATTCATGGCTTAGATGCGCTTTACTTCCCAAGGCTTTTTATATTCTCTTCCAATATCTGTGTGTCCCTGAATGTTATATACGTAGTAGTGCTGGAAATTGTGGTAGCAAGTTGGTAAGTTGTATTTCATTCATTCTGAATTTTTCCAATGTATATAAACCCTAAAATAGGCATTCCTTTTCCCCACTCTCTTTCCAACCCACCAATTGGTGCCCATCTGCCATCTTTATTGATTCTTAACAACTTTTCATTGTTCATTTTTACCAATATATGCTATAGTTCATGTGGACTTGTAGCCAAGTGGTAAATGTGCAAAGCAGATTTCCCAGAGAATGGAGCACTTGATGTTCATTCTCTGGGAAATGGCATTTGGTCACGTTTAATAATGATCAAATTTGAGTCAAATATAGCAAATATAGCTTTCCTCATGGTGCCATGATTACATAGAATATGTAAGTGGCAAACTCTTTGTAGCATGGTGCCCTTTTATTGGTATAAATCGAATGTTAAAGTTACTAGAGTATTTCAAAAGTTGTATTTAAAAGTATAAAGTATATTGGATAAGGCTTAGTTTGGCTAAGGCTTTCTTTTGGCTACTGAAAATTAAATGACATGGAATTTTTTGTAACTTAGAGATATATTCACATAATGGGTCATTGGGATTTAAAACTGGTAAGATATCATTTGTGCTGAGGCCCAGGAATTTAATTCTTAAAAGTGTTAATATATGGGGGTATCCACAAAATTTTGTATTTGGTGTCTACTTAAAACTATGATTCTGCAATCAATTATGTCAACATATATGTATCAGCCACATTTTAATATATGAAAATACATAGCTTATGAAAAATGAATAAACTCAGACTACGCAAGGAATTTGTAGAATAATTATGGGTGACTAAAGAGAAAATAACTAAATTGTCTTTTCCATAGACTTAGATGGACTTAGACTTACTAAACTAGTAGTCATGGCTACTTCTCTTTCAAACAATTTTTGATTGGTACAATTTTTAAATGTCTGCTGTGGTTTTTGCATTTTACAAGTGCATACACTTTAGTCAAAGTCCACTTGAAATCTTTGTGTTCCTTAATGTGGTACAGAACAGAAAGTTAAGGATTGGGAAAAATACTCTGTGACAATGGAAAGTGGTCTGCTGTGGGTCTAAGGATATATTTATCCTCTGAAAAATCATGGGCTAGGTAATGGGAGTAAGCAGAGACCACCCACGGGAGATACTGGGAATGTTTGGCTTAAAACGATTCCACTCTGGGGGTCAGTCATCCAGGAAATAATGAGCTTGCATCGAGATGTAATTCAATACATTGTTTCCTTCATTGAGAGCCTTATTAGGAAACATGCCAGTTGAATACTCTGTGACTTAGTTGATTTACATTTTGGTGTAAGTTCCTCATCTTATCATGGACTAGGTTTTGGAGATCCGGCAGCTACTCCATGAGCTACAGTTTTAGAAGCATTAACATACAGCTGGATTTCTTAGCCCAGGTACTATAGACATCCAACTAGCTAGCTACTGTTGTGTGGGTTTTCCTGTCTAGGATGTGCACAGGATGGTCACCACCATTCTCTAGCCTCTACCCCTAGACACCACCAGCACCTCCTCCAGTTAGTTGTGACAATGAAAAATATCTCCAGAGTCTGCCAAATGTCCCACCTGGGGATTGTTGGGGTCAGTGGGCCGGAGCAAAATGGCCAAATTGCTCCAGTTGTGAACCGCTGGTCTAGAACATTTCTTAATTCCCATATGATCTCTCTCTTGTACCAGTCACAGCATCTGAATGCCAATCTATAGATAAATTACTGAATACCAGGATTATTTGAGAACTGTAACCTCAGTTTGTCATTAAACAATTACTCCATGAAGTAACAAAGCGTAGTTTGGATTAATTCACAAAGTCTTATGTAGTCCTTCGCATTTAGTCCACAAATATATGTAAGATCTTTTAACACCAACAGCAGATCCAATAATGTCACTGAAATGGATCTAACAACCACAAACAGGACCATTTAGCTATCTTTTTCATTGCAAAAAGTAGCAAAGGAATCAATCCCCAGGATTTAAATAGAATTGTTAACTCAGAATGACTTTTTATAATGTCATTAATTATGCACTGAAATGTAGGAAAAATATGTGCATGACTAACTGGTCTCTGAATAAAAAGGCATATGTTTGCTTTCTTCTGGTTATTTATAAATAATAGCAGTGATAAGAATACCACAATACTGCTACCTCCTTACATTGGAGAGTACCCTGGGCTCCTCAAAATGCTGTCACAGGTTTTATTTCCTTTTGCCCTTCATTTAATACCTCTGCCTGCTGCATGCAGAACCTGTACTCTTTTGTGCTGGCCTTTTTCATCTCAGTAGAAACACAGAGACATGGATCACAGAAACATAACACTGGTTCTTCTAAGCATGCATGCAGGCATGTCCACACATACATGTACCCACACATACCCACACACACACCAGTGTTGCGTTTCTTACTACCTTCATAAAGGACAATGCCCATAAGGGTTTTTCTGAATTCTGCCTAATAAAAGAGGCAATCTAAATCATAGTAAAGACCCCAAAATTATAAGTCGTGGCTTCAAGTAGTAGATACACCATTTTTTTGGTTGAAATCATTAGATATTCTGTATAAATCTGAAACCAGAAGATCTTAATGGATTTTGTTGACCTTTTGTACAGAATTTGATTAGTTTTCCTCCTTTTTTGCAGTAAACATCATACTTGAAGTTTTCAGGTTTAGCAGTAGTGGAAAAAGAAATATTGAGGAGCCTGGATGCAGTGGCTCACACCTATACCCCAGTACTTTGGGAGACCGATGTGGGTGGATCATGAGGTCAAGACCATCCTGGCCAACATGGTGAAACCCTGTCTCTACTAAAAATACAAAAATTAGGTGGGCGTGGTGGTGTACACCTGCAGTCCGGTAGTCCTACCTACTCAGGAGGCTGAGGCAGGAGAACCACTTGAATCCCGGGGGCAGAGGTTGCAGTGAGCCAAGATTATGCCACTGCACTCCAGCATGGCAACAGAGTGAGCCTCCGTCTCAAATATGTGTATGTGTGTATATATATATATATATATATGAGAATTATAAATCTCAATAGTGCACCTAAATGTTCAGGTCCTTTAAATGCACAAAATTTTATATTTGGATCACAATTTTATCACGTTAAAATGCATAAAGTGGCAAGCGTTTATTATAAAGTCTTCTAAGATAGCATAGCCCTTATGCCCACCCATTGCTACCAGCAGGCCTTCCCCAACCTCCCCTCCATTTATCCTGCTGCTTTCCTGAATTCTGAGTTTCAAACAATTAATTTTAAATGGCCTACGAATTGATTAAAAGGTTCTGTCTGTAGTCTACCGAACTGTGACCAAACTAATTTCATCTGAGTGATTCCATTGGCTGGACAGTTTTCAGAAAAAGTTGATGTTGTCCTGACCTGAGTTTCCCAATTCCTTATCCACTGCACTCATCCTATTTTCTATTTGATTTCCTTTTCTTTTATTGCCTCTTTGTTATGTTAAAATAGTCTAACTTTGTTCAAGAGTCTTCATCTAGCCACAAGGCAGGGAGCAGACTTCTTGTAAGGTATGTCAGGCACCCTGATGCTGATACTTCTTAACTCCCTGGAGATTCTGCATGGCTGGCCATGCTACTCCCTTGAAAAGCAGAAAGAGGCAGAGCCCCAAATAAGATCTGCAGGGACTGCAGATTTAGAAAAGAGAAATAACTAACACAGTATGGATCCATGAATAATTGAAAACATACTTGTCAGTTGCAGCCTTCCTCCATTTTTATCGGTTTAAAAACAAATACAGCAGTAAAACATGACACAGAACGGCACTGGTGTTTAATGGGCTGGTGCTTAGCTGCCTGTGTAATTAATTCTCTATAATCACTGAAATTTAACAGTGAATGTGAAAAATTCCAAGCTTCTTTTTGGGAAAGATTAATGTGCTATATATTTTGTGTTTTTAATATGAAATCTTAGATGTCTAAGCTCACATCTTCACATCTTTAGTATGCTGATTAAAACCCTACATATTAAGCTGTATTATCATCTAACCTGCATTTATATATAATCCATAGAACCTAAGTGACACTATTTGTTGAAGGAAGTAGGAAGGTAAAGTACTATATATGTATGTGTGTGTGTATATATACACACACACATATATATATATATATATATATATTTTATTTTTCCAGAGACTATTCTGAATAAGGCATGACTCAAATGCTTTACATTCATTCCTTACTTCCAATAGGGCCAGCAGATTGCAGTGGCTCGGAATAGTTCCCAATGTCATCCATCCACGCCAGTGGCTCTCTCTGAAGTTATGTGGTACTTGGCCTGCAAGGCTAAATGTGGCTGCCTGTATTGAAGCCTTTCTTACTCTGCCAGGTAAGTATTATGATCATTATGATTCTTATTTTGTAAATGAGGCTAAGATAGTGATGTTACTTGCTCAAGAGCCAATAGTTAAGTAACAGAACCACAACCTAAATTAGAAAATGAGTGTGTGTGTGTGTGTGTGTGTGTGTGTATGTATGTGTGTGTGTGTGGTGTGAAACCGCCACCATAAAATTACAACTGAGACAATGAAAGACACCTGACCTAGCTAACTCTGTCTTGCTTTTAACCTCCTAGCTGTCCTTGTTCATTTCTGGATGTAGGCTACACTAACTTTGCGAGGTTTAGAGTTTGGTTTATAGTTTAGAACAGAGACAATAATATCCCTTTCCCAAAACAAACCCTCTTATTTCCTGAGGACCAGTCTGCCTTTGCAAGACTAACAGATTAGAAACTATAGTTTAAGGGCCATGCAGCTTCTGGCTGCAAGAGTCTGAATCTCCCCAAATTGCTCTTGGGGATAACATTGCTGTTGTAAAACCTAAGATCAGTGCTTGAGATATTTTGCAGACCCTGCACTTGAGGGATATGCTGATACAACCCAGACCAGTAATGTGACTCAACCAGTTCTGCAATCCCACCCAGGAACAGAAGACAGCAAGAAAACCTCACTTCGACCCCAGTGATTCAATATCCAGTCTGACCAATCAGCACTCTCTGCTTCCCAAGCCCCTACTAGCCAAATTATCTTTAAAACCTCCTGGAAATGCTCAGGAATACTATTTTGAGTAATAACTAAACTCCAGTCTCCTGAACAGCCGGCTTTGTGTGAATTTCCCTTTTTTGGTTGCAGTTTCCCTGTCTTGATAAATTGCTTCTGTCTAGGCAGCAGGTAAGGTGAACTTATTGGATGGTTACGTGTGCATGTGCGTGAGTGTGTGTGTGTGTGTGTGTGTGCACACGTGTGTGTGTGGTGTGTGTTTATCTGGCATCAAAACTCTGGTCTACCTCCACCATTATGTCTCCATTTAATTCCTTCAATTAGACAAAATGTCACTTGCATCGCTTAAATGTCTGACCCTGAGCTAAGCACTTAGATAAATATATGGTAGCCTTTAAATTTGGGGACTTGGAGTTTCAGTAAAAAGATCAAATTTATGCAAAGGGTAGTGTGTGAAAAAAGACAGTTTTTATTATTAATCAGTTGGTCTCAGATGGTGCCCCTAGAAGATAAAATTATGGAACATTTAGAAATATCATGCATGCTGAGATGGAAGAAAAAGCCAAGCCATTTTTTCTTCTCTTTGAGACTAAGTGAAGAGGTAGGTGAAGCATGAAAGCTTGATCCAAATAAATTGCTGAGATAAAAAGGGAAGATGGACTGAGGAAAATGAAAAGAGATGGGGAGAGGGTAAGGGTGATTTTTAACATAGTCCTGTCCCTCATTTTTTCTTTTCTTTTTTTGTTTTGAGATGGAGTCTTGCTCTGTCACCCAGGCACGTGCAATGGCACGATATCAGCTCACTGCAATCTCCGCCTCTCAGGTTCAAGCGATTCTCCTGCCTCAGCCTCCTGAGTAACTGGGATTATGGATGCAAACCACCACACCCAGCTAATTTTTGTATCTTTAGTAGAGACGGGATTTCACCATGTTGGCCAGGCTGGTCTTGAACGCCTGATCTCAAGTGATCACCCACCTCAGCCTCCTCAGACCTCAAGTGATCCACCCACCTCACGCCTAGGATTACAGGCATGAGCCACCATGACTGGTAAGTCCTAGGGTTTTTTCTTGAGGAACAGCTTTCTATTCTCAAGCTTGAGTATAACAGGAAAGAAACCTACAGTTTGAGAAGCTGACACTATTGCATTAGTAAAGATGAGAAAGAAGGGCAGGTTTAACTAGACAATGACAATGGGGTTGGAGATTAGGGATGGATTTGAGATCCATTGAAGAGGACCATGTTCAGTCTTTGGTGGCTAGTTAGAGAGAAGAATGGGCCTAGGTGGACTCCCTGGTTTCTGACTTGAGGCAAATTTATGATTCAGTGATCATATTTTATTTTCATATTACTTTCTGATAAAAAGAAGATGTGACAGTTAATTTTATGCATCAATATGTTTGGGCCACAGTGACCACAGTATGCCGTGATGGTGCTTTTGGGTGAGAGGACTATTTAAATCAGTAGCTTTTGAGTAAAGCAGATTTCCTTTTATAGGTTGGTGGGCCTCATCCAACAGTTGAAGGCCTAAGTTGAACCAAAGACTGATCTCCCCCAGCAAGAGGGAATTCTGTCAGCTGACAGCCATTGGACTTGAACTGCCACATCGGCTCTGTCATGGGTCTCCACACTAGATGCCCATTCTGCAGACTTTGGACCTGTCAGCCTCCATGTTCATGAGAGCCAATGTCTTAAATCTTTCTCTCTCTCTATAAACAGACACACACACACACACACACACACACACACACACACACACGCCTCTTTTTCTTTGTTTTTCTGGACTGACTGACACTGATACAGTAAGTAACAGTATTTGTTTTGTTTTCTTGTTTTTTATTTTTTGTTTTTTGAGACAGTGTTTCATTCTTGTCACTCAGGCTAGAGTGCAATGGTGTGATCTTGGCTCACTGCAACCTCCGCCTCCTGGGTTCAAGCAATTCTCCTGCCTCAGCCTCCCACGTAGCTGGGATTACAGGCATGCACCAATATGCCCAGCTAATTCTGTATTTTTAGTAGAGTTGGAGTTCCTCCATGTTGGTCAGGCTGGTCTTAAATTCCTGACCTTAGGAATTCAAGATTCCGCCCGCCTTGGCTAGTCTCCCAAAGTGTTGGGATTACAGATGTGAGCCACCATGCCCAGCCAACAATATTAAATTTATTTTGCTTTTCTGAAAAGACTGTCTGATAGAGTAGGTAACAGTATTACATTTCTTGTATAGTTACTGAGAGGAAAACACCTAACTGAGATGTATTTATGTCATAATAAGTTTTCAAATATAAATTCTCCTAATGATAGAGAGCATTGTGTACCTTCTAAGACACAGACATACTACATACTGTAAAGATTCCTACTTCCCAGTCAAATAGATATTTTATGGTCATTTGGTACATAAGGAGATCAAGCCAGAGATTATATAATCTGCTCAAGGTCTTGGTGAGAGCAAGTGGCAAACTGAGATTTACACTCAAGTATGTTCAGCTTCAAAAGCTATGTTCTTGACTTTATATGTCAGTAGCCTTTCTTTTGACTTTTGCTATTTAGAACTTTTTAAAAAATGATTATGTTGGGTGATAGTTATGCAAAGCATACAGTGTCCCAGGCATTGTTTTAAAAGCATATGTAATGTCACTCTTTCAATCCCCTTAACAATCTTGCTTCATGAATGGCACAGACACAGAGGTTCTGTGAGATAAATCTCACATGGTAACTTGTCTTATCATTTACATCAAAATGAGGCATTTTAGTGAAGAAAGATTGGTGAAAAGGAGCTCATATTACCTCAAAGACCAGCAAAACTTTTACTGTTTCCATTTTTTTCATAAAAAAGTAGTATCTTTAATGTAAAAAGAATGGTAATCCCAGCACTTTGGGAGGCCGAGGTGGGTGAATCACGAGGTCAAGATATCGAGACCATCTTGGCCAACATGGTGAAACCCCATCTCTACTAAAAGTACAAAAAATTAGCCGGGCGTGGTGGTGTGTGCCTGTTGTCCCAGCTACTCAGGAGGCTGAGGCAGGAGAATTGCTTGAAACCAGAAAACGGAAGTTGCAGTGAGCCGAGATCGCACCACTGCACTCCAGCCTGGCGACAGAGTGAGATTCTGTCTCAAAAAAACAAAACAAAACAAAACCTCTCATCTAAGACATGTGTATGTGGCATTCTATCTGCCTGGAATGCTTTTCCCAAACCACAGGCTGACTTTCTAACAACCATACAACAGTTAGTTCTTTGACCAAATGCCATGGGAGTGATTTTTGGTTACTTGTTTTAAAATTCAGTCATATTCCTCCTAGCGCATATACCCTATTTCTCTTCCCTGACTTATTTTGCCCTAGAACACTTCCCAAAATTCTTTTATATTACACGTTGGTTTGTCAAGAAGGGTCTTGCTCTCCAGGTTGCAAGCTCCATGAAGGCAGATGCTTTAGTTGGTCCTGGCCCTGATGGTTGTATCCCCAGTACCTATAAGAGTGCCTGGCATACAATGGGAGCACAATAACAATTTGTTAAATGTTCAATAATTGTTGAATAAATATTTAACATAAGTAAGACTGTACTTCTAAATACAGCCTTTTGCCTTATTTCTTTTTGGTAGCACTCATGTGGAGAAATTAGATATTTTAAATAAATTTTAATTAAATATAATTTTACTATATTTTATTATTAATAATTCAATTATAATTATTAATTTAATAATTTTATTAAAATTATATATCAAGAGAGTCCAACTTATTCCATGTTCTAAACTGAAGATGTTGTTTTCTTAGAAGCAAATTATAACAGCAAAACAAAACTCCCCAATATAAATTTGAATCAGTTTTCATAAGTTTAGAATCAACACAGCAAGACATAGTTGGATAATTTTAACTGATTAAGTAAAATAGCTTGAAGTTTCCATATCTACTCTAGAGGTATTTTATTTTTCTGTGAGTGTTAAAATATCGACACTGGGAGGGAAAACTTGATTTATAATAGTTCCATGGTATCTTACATAAGACATAACTATTTTAATTTCTTCTTTTCTTGGACATTTATGATTGCAACTTTTTACTATTACAAATAAAATTCAAATGAAAATCCTTATGCTTCTGTGTGTGTAACACATCTCTGCTTTCCTCATGATAAATAAATAGATGTGAATCAAACTATAAGAACATTTTAAGAATGTTGTTCTGGTTTGCCAAATTGCTTTCTCAAAGTGTTCCTCTAATTTTCAGTCCCCAGCAAAAGATCAGAATGCTCTTTTTCCTTCACCCTGACAACAATATAAATTATCTTAGAAAAGTAATTTTCACCAAATTTATGAGTTTTGATGTATCTATTATTGTAATTTACACTCTTTAATTGCTAGTGAAGTTTAATGCTTTTCATGTTTACTTATCGTTAAATTTTTTTTGTGTGTCAATTGCCAGCTTTTTTAAAAACCTTTTAGTGTTCATCATTTTTTATTCAAATGTGAAAACTCCTTTAACAACAAATACATTCGTGCTTTGCTTGTCAATGTGGTACAATCATTTGTTTTTCTGGTCAATTTCATCTATAATTTTCCCCTTAAGTTATATATATCAAATCTATCAATCTACACCTTTATGATTTTTTGTTTGACTTATCAGTTTTAAAAATGATCATACTGTCTCAAGTTTTTAACATTTAACTTCATAATTCATCCTGATTTTATTTTGACATTGTACAAAATCATCAGTTTGTCTTTAAGTCATCTGAAATTTAATTATACATTTAAAAATAATTAAGAGTATAATTGGGAAAAAAATAAAAGATCATTTAGGGCCTTGCTTTATGGAAAGTCTTTCCCTACACTAGGGGAAGGTTGGCAGGCAAGGCTTTCTGGACTGAGGGCCTTGCTTGCTGACAGCTCAGGCACTTCAGAGAATAAACACATCAAAAACAAAGCTCACCTGCGGAGAGTCCCTGAACTGTTTGTTTTACCCGCAGACTGAGCTCAGCCTCAGCCGTTTCTCCTACAGGACCCTTTGTTGTGTGCTTATTAAAGGAAGATCATGGTAAGTCAGACTGGCGAGAATGAAAATCTTTCTTTGAAAGCACTTTTCTGAACTAGAGGATGCATCATAACCTTTTTCAACTGGCTAAAATGCATTACGTGGTATGACTTCTTTTTACCTGCTTCCTTTATTCTTTGTCAGCTTTCTCTCTTTGGCACTGAGTGAGTCCATAAACACTGCCTACAATCTGGCTTGATTGGGTATGTGGAGGGGACAGGGAGGAAGAGAATTGCTGGGCCCTGGCAGGCCTGGGACTCTGAATGTGAGGGGAGAAGAGGGACCAAGAAGGCCAGAAGGAGAGAAAACTTGCAGGTGATTACCACCTCTTTTGAGTAGGGTGAGTAATGGTGCATGTGGGCGTGAAATCACCTAGGCTAAAACATGAAATGAAGGAGTAGGGACATTAATAATAGAAGCCAATAGAAAAATATAGAAAAAATTGTTTTCAAAAGAATGCCTTGCAGAGGAACTCAGCAATTTTTTTCTCCAAAAAAATAGAATGCCTTCGAATCCCACTTAGGGTACAAGGCAAGATCCTTAAGGCATCTCAAATAACAAATGTGCAATAAAGAAGTAAAGCGTTTGAAAGAGATCTGAACTGGAATAAAAAAGAAAACTTGGATGAAGATTTTTTCACAAACATGTAATGTGCTTTGTGCTGTTCAGCAGAAGCTATACAATTATGATATGCTAGGAATAAGATGTTTTCATTAAAGCCACTGAAGAAATTGTGTTCTCTATACAAATCAAAAACTTACAAATAATAAAGGTTAAAATCACTAGGCTCATTATGCAGGGAACACTGTTTACATTTCTTCCTATACATTCACGATTTACTCTTAAAGTCCCCCTATGTGGTGTGTATTATGACTCTTCTTATTTTGCAGACAAGGAACCTGAGGCAGAGTCAGGCTGTCATTTTGCTTGGTAATTCAGCTAGTAACTGGCAGAACTGAAATGTGAACCCAGTCCATTTAGTTTCAGAATTGCTGCTCTTAACCACAAACTATACAGACCCACTGCTCATACACTGGTAGAGAAATGCCCAGATGACACCCCTCCTACAAACATTAGAAACACTTCCATTGAAAGCTATCTGTTTTGGCAGGGTGTGGTGGCTCAGGCCTATGATCCCAGCGCTTTGATAAACTGAGGCAGGAGAAATACTTGAGGTCAGGGTTTTGAGACCAGGCAGTGTTTGTCTGGCAACATGACAAAACCTTATGTTTCAAAAACAAAACAAAAAAAATTAGCTGGGTGTGGTAGCATGTGCCTCTATTTCCAGCTACTTGGAAGGCTGAGGGAGGAGAATTGTTTGAGCCTAGGAGGCAGAGGTTGCTGTGAGTCGAGATTGTACCATTGCAGTCTAGCCTGGGCAACAAAGTGAGGAAGAAAAAAAAAGTTTTGTTTTTATGGTGAAAAGTATATTATTTATCAAATGCAAGCCAGTGACAAGGATCTCTTTTTGACCAAATGTTAGTCAGATTTCTTTGATCCCTCTTCTCAACTAGACCTTGACTTTGGTTCTCCCCCACCCCATCCTTGCTGGACCTACAGAGTCCGGCTATAACAAGAATTCTGCCAAGTCAGATTAGTGAGAATCTTCTCGCCCTTGATATCTGATCACCCTGGCTTTCCTTCAGCAAGAATCCTGTTAAATAGGTTGGCAACAATCCTCCTACACTTGATACCTCCTGTTAGTAATTTTCTAACTAAGGAACCCTCACTCTACTTGTTGGCTGTAAATCCCCAGCTGTCATTGCTGTATTTAGAGTTGAGCCTAATCTCTCTCTATTGCAACAGTCTTGACACCTGTCACAACAGACCTGACAAGTCTGAATAAAATCTTCCTCACCATTTTAACAAATGCAGAATAATTTTGCCTTTAACAACAGTTAACAAAAAGGGTTTGGAAGTGGACATTATGATTAGTTGATTGAAAATGAATTTCTTAAGCAATACCCTTCGTTTGGATTTAACTAGTGTTAGCTGTTTCAGTTATGCCTTCATAAGTGTGCTGGATAAGATTTAATCTTTTGCCCTTTCTAAGTAGTGAGAAGAGGCTGCATATCAGTCTCAGGAGTATACTTGTGATTTTAAGAGGTGTGTCAATAAGGCAGATCTATGTGATGACTGACTTGTAGTAGTTTGTTGCTGCTACAACAATGTGCCTACTTAGCAGAATCTTCTGAGAAAACTTTTAAAGTTGAAGAATTTTTTTCAACAATTTGTAACATCTAAACCATAAACAATATTCCAGAACTCAAAACAGAGGCTGTGACAATCCCAGGGGCCACAGAAAAATTAAAAATCATGAGCAGAAGGTAAGAGAAATAAAACTTTAACTGTGACACTCCTCCCCCAAACTGCCAGGCACGACATGGAAAAGTCCTTATAGACTCATGGTTTCTACACAGGTGAAACTGAGATAGAGGCAGACTGCCAATTTCCCCACCATCATGGGTTCCTTTGCAAGAAAACCATTCCTCTCACAACCCATGGGAAGTACTGCAAGTACATGTAGGTTGAAATCTTCTGAGGGCAGCTGGAGACAAAAGCAGAAGTTGGGCTAAAATGAGACAGCATGCAAATCTCTGTGGCCACTCTTCATCTCAGCCAAAGGAGACAGCAAGTTGGAGAGGCTGTACATGAGCACTCTGCTGTAGGAGGTATGCTCCATGAATACTCTAAGCACAAACTTCTAACTAGCCTTCCTACACAGGCAGGGTATCCCTACTGCGATCCCCCCAGTGTGGGATGCACAGTACTCTGAACTTTTTCAAGAGTCATGGCAAACCTGTGCTTAGGAACCCATCTAATCCCAAAAAGGAGGCAGTGGTCTTGGGCTAAAGGAACTCATCAGTCAGCCTGCAAGACAGAAATACACGGGAAAGACCAAGCCAAAAGCAAAGGCTAGAATAAATAACTCCCTTAAATGAAAAGACATAGATATGTGGCTACAGAAAAGAGTAGATAGAGAAGCATGACCTCCCCAAATGGACAAAACAATGAGAGAGCACTGACCCTAATAAGATGGTTGTGTGTAAGCTCTCAGATCAACAACTCAAACCAGCAGGTGAGGGAATCTGGTGAATTTCAAGATTTGTCACATAAAACCAATTCAGAAATGTATGAGAAATTTAACAAAGATATCAAAGTAATTTAACATCAAACAGACATCCTGGAGCTTAGAAATACAATGGTCCAAATGAAAAATACATTAGAGGGTCTCAACAGCAGATTGAATCAAGAAGAAGAAATAATCAATCATCTGGAAAACAGGCAATTTGGAAATAAATAGAAGAGGGAAAATAAAAATAAAAGAATGCTTACAAATCTAGCAGATAGCCTAAAAAGAGCAAATCCGAGTCATTGGTCTTCAACAGGGAGTTGAGGTTGAGACAGAGCAAGGGATAGAAAGCTTATTCAAAGACACAATAACAAAATTTTCCAAAATCTAGAGAAAGGCATAAATATCCAGGTATAGGAAGGTCAAAGATCACCAAACAGATTCAACCCAAATAAAATTACCCCAAGGCATATAATAACCAAACTCTCAAAGTTCAAGGACAAATAGAGGATCCTAAAAGCAATAAGAAAAACAAATTAAATAGTATATAAAGGAGATCTGATTTGTCTGGCAACAGGCTTCTCAGTAGATACCCTACAGGCCAGAAAGAAGTGGGATGATATACTCATAGTGCTAAAGGAAAAAAAACCTGCCAATCAAGAATAGTGTACCCAACAAAGCCATCTTTGAAACACAAAGGCAAACAAAAGTTGAAAAAATTCATCATCATCACGTTGGTCTTATAAGAATGCTAAAGGGAGTTCTTCAATCTGGAAAAAAAATATGTAAACAATATACAGCAACAAAAACACCTGAAGTATAAAAGTCAGGGGGAAAGGTAAGTACACAGAGAAAATTACTGTAATTTTAGAGTATAAACCATTTATATTTTTAGTATAAATGCTAAAAAAAACTATAAAAATAATAACTACAACAGCTTGTTAAGAGCTAGGCAATATAAATAGATATAAATTGAAACAACAAAAAGTCAAAATGTCGGGGGGAATGGAGCTAAAGTGTAGAGTTTTTAGTATTTTAAAATTTATTCTTTTATTTATGATCAAAATAAAGTTGTCATCAGTTTAAAGTAACTTGTTAAAAACATAAAATGTTTTATATAAGCCTGATGGTAACCAGCAGCAAAAATCTATAATATAAACATTAAAAACAGAAAGCAAAAGCAAGAAATTGAAATGTACTACCAGAGAAAATCACTTAATCAGAAAAGACAGTAAGAAAAGAAGAATGAGAGGAGTTACAAAACAACCATAAAATGAAAAAATAAAATGGCAGCAGTAAGTCCTTACCTATCAATAACAAGAGTGAATGTCAACGGAGTAAATTCCCCAATCAAAAGATATAGGGTGGCTGAATGAATAAAAGTACAAGACCCAATTAAATGCTGCTTATAAGAAACCTATCTACAAAGATACATGATTTAAACAGAGAAAATAGAAAAATATATTTCATATAAATGGAAACCACAAAGGGGCAGGAGTAGCTATACCTTTATATTAGATGAAATATACTTCAAGTCAAAAACTATAAAATGAAACATCATTATATAGTGAGAACAGACTCAATTTATCAAGAAGATGTAATAAATATTTATGCACCCAACACATAAAGCAAATAATAAGTATATATGCACCCAACACATAAAGCAAATAATAAGTATATATGCACCCACATACATACAGCAAACATTGACAGACCTGAAAGGATAGACTGTAATACAATAATGGTACAGGACTTCAGCCTCCCACTTTCAGCAAGACAGATCATCCAGGCAGAAAATTATCAAATAAACATCAAATTATTTATTATCAAATAAACAAAATTAATCTGCACTCTAGACCAAATGGGCCTAACTGACATTTAAAGAACATTTCATCCAGCTGCTGCAGAGTGTGCATTCTTCTTATCAGCACATGAAACATTCTCTAGGAAAGACCATATGTTAGGCCAAAAAACAAGCCAAAAATATTTAAAAAGCCAAAATTATATTATCTTTTCTGACCACAATGGAATACAACTATGTGTCAATGACTAGAGGAACTTTGGAAACTGCATTCAAATACATGGAAGTTAAACAACATGCTCCTAAACAATCAAAGGGTTCATGAAGATATTAAAAAGGAAATTAAAAAAAGATCTTTTGAAACCATAGAAAATGGAAACAAAAATATCACGATCTATACAGAAAAATATTATGAAGAGAGGTGAGAAGTTTACAGCAAGAAAAGGTTCCATCAAAAAAGTAGAAATACTTCAAATAAACGATCTAATGATGTACCTCAAAAAGACTAGAAAATCAAGAAAAAACCAAACCGCCAATTAGTGGAAAAAAAGAAACAATGAAGATCAGAGCAGAAATAAATAAAATTGAGACTAAAAAATTTGCAAAGGATCAACAAAACGAAAAGCTGGTTTGTTGAAAATATAAGTAAAATTGACAAACTTTTGCTAGAGCACTAAGAAAAAAATGAGAGAAAGCCCAAATAAATAAAATTAGAGATTAAAAAGATGACATTACAACTAATACCGTAACAATACAAAGGAATACTAGAGAGTATTATGAACAATTACATGCCAAAAAATTGGAAAGCCAGGAAGATATAGATAAATTTCTGGACATATATGACATACTAAGATTGAACCATAAGTATATAGAAAAACTAAACAGACCAATAATGAATGATGAGATTTAATCATAAACAAAAAGTTTCCCAACAAAGAAAAGTCCAGGACTGAATGGCTTCACTGCTGAATTCTACTATACTGTTAAAGAAGAACTAATATCACTTCTTACCAAAGTATTCCAAAAAATTGAAGTAGGAGGGAGTTCTCCCAACTTCACTGTACAAGGTCAGTATTACCCTAATACCAACACCATACGAAGATACAAGAAGAAAAGGAAACTACAGGCCAATAACGCTGATAAGCATAGATGCGAAAATCTTCACAGAATGTTAGAAAACTGAATGAAATAGCACATCAGAAAGGTT
This sequence comes from Cebus imitator, assembly GCF_001604975.1. Taxonomy (NCBI): domain Eukaryota; kingdom Metazoa; phylum Chordata; class Mammalia; order Primates; family Cebidae; genus Cebus; species Cebus imitator. Next base: position 149,305 of record NW_016107558.1, on the reverse strand, counting down.
ATTTACCATGATCAAGCAAAATTTATGCCCGGAATTAGGATGCTTCAACATATGCGAATTGATCACTGCAATACACAACATCAACAAACTGAAGGACAGAAACCATATGATCATCTACATAGAGGCAGAAAACACACTGATAAAGTTCAACATTCCTTCATAATAAAAAATGCTTAGCAACCTAGATATAGAAGGAATGTAATTCAAAACAATAAAGATTATATATGAAAACCCATAGCTAATATCGTATGAACAGAGAATAGTTGAAAGTCTTTCTTCTAAGATCTGGAACAGGGCAAAGAGGTTCACTTTCCCCACTTTTACTCAGCATATTACTGAAAGTTTTAGTCAGAGCAATCTGGCAAAAGAAAGACATAAAGAACATCCAAATTGGATAAAAAATTATACATTTTTTAAAATATAAGAGAAGACAAAGATATCTACTTTTACCATTTTATTGGCTTACATTGACGGGTATTCTAGTTAGTGTGATAAAAATAAATAAATAAAAGCATATGAATTTAAATAGAGGAAATAAAACCATCACTCCTTGAAAATGATTTGGTTGTATACATAAAACAACCAAAAAACTGTACATACAAATGACTAGAAATGATAGAAAAACTTAGCAAAATATTTAACCATAGAAAACTCAATTGCATGTCTTTATACAAGTAATAAACGTTTAGATGAAATAATTTAAAGCAAAAGACACCATTTATAATGACAAAAGAAACTATAAAATGTCTTAAAATTTGTCTTAGTTCATTTCCGCTGCTATAATAAAATACTGGTAATTTATAAACAATAGAAATTTACTTCTTGCAATTCTAGAGGCTGAAAAGTCCAAGATCAAGGTGCCAACAGATTAGGTGTCCAGTAAGAATTTGTTTTCTGCTTCCAAAATGATGCCTTCTTGCTGTCCTCACATGGCAGGAGGGGCTCAAGAAAGGGACTAGAGAGCTCGCTTGAGCCTCTTTTATAAGGTCACTAATCCTGTTTATGAAGTTAAAGTCTTCATGTCTTAAAACTTCTCAAAGGTCCCACCCCACTATCACATTGAATATTAAGTTCCAACATATAAATTTTGAAGGGGTGGGTGGGAACTGACATTTAGACTTTAGCAGGAATAAATCTAACGTATTCTGCAGAGTCTCTACAAAGGAAGTTTATGCATTAAGGAATAATATTAAAAATGACAATGGAGATATAGAGCAAAATAGAATGAGATGGAATCAGAAGATATGTGAGAGAGGGTGTTGGTGGCTCACACCCGTAATCCCAGCACTTTGGGAGGATGAGGCAGGCAGATCACCTGAGGCCAGGAGTTTGAGACCAGCCTGGCCAACATAGTGAAATCTCATCTCTACTAAAAATACAAAAATTAGCTTGGCATGGTGGCAGGCACCTATATTTTCCACTACTAAGGAAGCTGAGGCAGGAGAATAGCTTGAACCAGGAAGAAAGAGGTTGCAGTGAGCCAAGAAGGTGCCACTGCCCTCCAGCTTGGGTGACAGAGTGAGACTTCATCAAAAAAGAAAAAAAAAAAAAAAGAAAGAAAATCAAATAAAGGCATAAATATTGAGTATCCTGAAAATAATGTATAAATAAAATAAAATTCCAGTGAAAGTTCCAATAGATTTTGTGTCTCTTTGTGTGTGTGTGCATTTGCTAAATTTGAGAAACTCATTCTAATATTGATATAAAATATAAATTATCCAAAGCATTAAAATGTACCTGCTGTTTTGATTTTTTTTGTCTGATGTTTAGGGTAATATTTTTTATTTTGTTTGATGTTATTTGTTTATTTTTGTAGCTCAGGCTTATAATATATTAATCATAATTCATAACACCTGTTATCATTAGTCTATGCATGGCTTTTATTCTTATTTATTTCTTTATTTACATAAGAGAAATGAACACTTACAAACCCATTACCCAATTAGATAATTAGAGCCTTACCATTAATGTACAATGTTCAAACGATAAATATAGTGAACCTATTTTAAAGTACACTTTTCATAGTATACTTGTCCCCTCTTCTGAGAAAGAGACCTGGCAATAGTTTTCTTTTGTAGAACCTCTATTTCTTGAGGTCCTATTCCAATTATAACTAGAAATCGCCACCTATGACTAAAGCCCACCCCATCAGGGTTTCTTTCTCGGGGTGGAAGCTGGGAAGAGTCACCTAACGACAGAAGGCTGTCTTGATGGCAGGATTCAAGGAAATTACCCAGTATTTCCTATTAATGAGAGTCCCAGATCTGACCTGGTGGCCTAGATGCTATATTCTTTCTTAGATTCTGTAAGTGAATAGCTTTCTAAAAACCAAGTTCCTTTCTTCAAGTTAGCATGAATCTATTTCAATTGTTTGCCACCAAAAATTATAGCAACTTCTCTCTATATTGACTTTTTCTACATGATTAATGACATAGCTTCACAGATATGTAAATATCTGAAGTCTAAGTCTAGGCTCACCAAACTAATGTTCTAATGGTGTAAAACTCCACTAAGGAAAACTCCACACTACTGAAAAGTCAATTTATCTAATGTGAATCAATAAACATAGCTTCAGTCTTCTTTAAAAATGTATTAGTAAATAAGATGAGAAAATGAGGAAAAGACACCAATGATGTCTCTAAATGAAAATAAAACCTATTATTTCAGTCATATTGCTAAATTTTTACTTTTTAGGCAAAGATTTTGAGACATGTTTCATGAGGCCTCAGGCTCCCTAAGTCTCATACGGAACATTTTTTTCTTCTTATGAGAAACAAAGGGGATTAACAGACTGTTGCATTTTTGTTTAAAATGAAGTATGGCCCTCCACTTTCCATAGATACACTGCCTGTGTAGGGAGAATACTATATAATATCTCAAATTTATATTTAAAACCTTTGTTTAAAAGTCATGTTGATTTGTTTTGTATACCTTTGCAAAGCAATAGGGAGACACCTGCTTTAACAGGGGTGAGCTATTGACTAGATGTCAGGAATGTTAACGATTTTTGCAGGGAGCAAAGTGCTAAGTGATGAAGAAATTAGAACATCTTTTTTGTATTCCTTTGGGATGGGTCACCTCTTTGTCCACTAGAGGTCTGATTGTGGAAAACTGGCTGACCTCATTTCTATCCTCATTTCTATCCTCATTACCAAGTAAACCACACTAGCTCTGGAGTCTCAGTCTAAATAGGATATTGAGGAATCCTACCTTCAGTAAAAAGCTGGGAGCAATATATTCAGTACATGTGAATCGATAAACAACAATAATCCCTCTACCATTACATCCATTCACATCAGCACCTTTGGTCACTAGTTACTTAACAGGTTACAAATTCCCTTTCTTACATCATTCTTCAACATTTCTCCATTTGTTTTTAACAATATTATTAAATAGATTGTCTTGTTGAGATCTAGAAATGTCCATTGCATTTTTGATCAACCATAATTGTCATCATATTTAAAAGAGAAATCCAATTACTTTGACCTAGAATAAAGTCAGGGAGGCCATGTTGACTACATTTGGTTATCCCTTTTGGTTACCGAATTCCTTTCAATATAAGTCATCATTTTAATAACCTGTATTATCTTCAATAAAGACTAATTTTTGGTAGTATTTTTAAAACTGTACTTACTTATTTCAGACTTTCTCTAATTTTTGATAAATCCTTATACATAGATTATTGATGGAAGTTTCTTGGTATCATTTGTAAGTTTTCTCAGTAATCCGCTACACAATTTGTTTCAAGAGACTTGAACTCATTTGAATGTTTAGCTACTTGCAATCTATTATAGACCTCAATTGCTTCTTTACTGGTATTTGGTTTATCCTTTTAAGAAAAAAACAGTTCCTTACTGAGAAAAAGAAAACAACAAAAAATATTTTCTTTCTCTTTTTGTAATACATCAATATTTCACCACTGGCCCTAGGCACAAAATTTATTTATTGGAACATAATTTAAAATGCCCTTTCACTTGCTCATAGCATATCTACTGCGAATCTTAACTCTTTGTAGCTCTGCCCTCTCTCATGATTATAGTATCTGGTCACAGGCCTCCCTGGACTTAGCAAGGATTTGAGGATATGGCATTTCTGTTCTTCATATAAGTTACTTACATGAACTCCTTCTTTTTAGTCTGTTTTTATTGTGGATTTATTTCTAAGAGAAATTTATTGCTTTTTGTTCCTTTTTGGCAACTCTGAGAGAAGGGTATTTATAAAATAAGCTCATTTCTCTTCCTAGACCACACAACTGTGAAAGTCACTATGAAGGACTGAACCTTATGTGTATATGTGTTTGTGATATGTTGCGAAATCTTTTAAAATTCTGTGTTTAGTTACACATATCCACGTATACATATATACACATACAATTATGAAAAATAAAATTTAAGCTGAGGTATGAAACACTACTATGCAGAATGCTATGGTTTAAATGTTTGTGTTCCCCAGAATTCATATGTTGGAATCCTAGTCCCCTGTGTGATATTAGAAGTGGGGCCTCTTGGGAGGTGACTAAGTCATAGGACATAGCCTTCATGAATAAGATTAAGACCCTTATAAAAGAGTCCCCAGAAAGCTTTCTTGCCCCTTCCACTATGTGGAAACACAGCTATAAGACCCTATGAACCAGAAAGCAGGTTTTCTCTAAACACCAAATCTGCCAGTGCCTTGATCTTCGGCTTCCCAGACTCCAAACTGTGAGAAATAAGTTTTTGTTGTTTATAAGTTACCCAATGTATGGTATTTTGTTATAGAATGACCAAGACAGAACTTGCAAAAAGGACATGGGAGGAAACTGATTCGCTGCCTTTATAATTCCCATTCATACATATGGCATAGAGAGGCCAGCAATTGGAAATTAGAAAAAGAATTTTGAGGATTGCTTTGGAGTGAGTTGTCCTATATATCTCACCTCTTTCCTTTTAGTGGGGAGGAGCAGGAGGATACCTCCTTAGGGAACTGGACTTCCAAGGGACCACACGGAGAACTTATGTGACTCTCATTCCCATCTCCACCAAAGTACACAAATACAGTTTGAGTGGCACTGTGAACTTGTGTCTGAATCATCTTTAAGAATCCAAAGCTTGAATGTTAGCTGGGTTGGCCCATGATAGCAGAGTATAAAGTTGCAATTTAGTAAATAATGGAGCTCCCAGAGTTTGTCAAGGGAAAGGAAGAGGTGTGGCCATGTGGGAGGTAAAGCCCACAAGATGAAACCCTGGATCCTTTCCAAGAGTCTGAGTGGATGGTAGCTGGGATCTCAGCTGAAGGAACCTGGCAGTGGTCTAATGTTCAGAGGTTATAGGAGGAGCCACAACTAGTTGGAATACTGATATTGCCTGTGTCAAGGGACTTTGGGCAGTAAGTTTCCAACTGTGGGAAATCTTCAAATAACTCAGAATAGTGCTATGAGAGAAAGAAGCAGCTCTGAATACCAGGCCAAGTTCAGAAAGACACGAGAACATCAGCTTCACTCCAACCAGTCAAAACAACCCACAGAGCAAAAATAAAAATCTCCTTTTTCATGGTGGTGAGAAGCTTCTCAGGTATAGAGAAGAAAATGCTAAGTTTTTATTTGTAGGCACTTCTTTTGTCATAGGCCCACATTAGGGAATAATGTCAGCCTCGAATGTGCTAGAGAGTTTCTATTGTCACACAGGATTGAACAGCTAAATTGTAGAATTGAGCCTATGTTTTGCAACTAAATGAGACTGTAAGAGTTTTTAATTCCTTTAGAGTGACCAGGCTGTCATGGGGGTTTTGATCCAGTTGCTTGGGAAGAACTAGACACTGATTGTTTGAAGGAACCACAGTCAAAAAATAAACATGTTATAATTGCTCTCTATTAATCTTGTTTGTTACCCAGGAAAACCACTATAATAGGCCAGAGCACATGGATCCTGCTTTAAGTCTAAATATCTAGTATATTAGGCAAGTTTAAATAATATGGTATATTTATGATTATCTCCTGCTTTCTCCTAGTTACCTTGATTGTTTCCCATTCTTGGCTTTGTTTCTTCTTTTTGTAGACAAGCCTGAGTGATAGTCCTTTACAATCTAACCAAACACTTCTTCCAATGAACATTATTTTCTTTTGTAATCTATGTGTCCCACTATCCATGGCTTTCCTCCAATTATTCACTTGTGTTTTCATTGGTGACTCTGCTTTTTCTCAAAATTTTATAATCATAACTTAAACTTCTTTTGTACACAAACTGTCTGTCTTTAACATATTCAACTGCTCTCCAGTGAAGCGCAAACTTTTTGTTTAGTATTTCTATTTATTTAGAGGATCAAGATCTCTGCTGCTTGTCATCCACCTAATTTAACAGCAGTTTTATTTAAGGATGAGACATGGGTGTGGTGAGCAGGGATGCATCCAGGATAAAGATCTATGTTCTCATCCTAACTTGCAACTCTGTTGCTGGTCTAAATGAATATGTATAATGGTTATCAAAGCTCCATAAAAAATCAGTATTTTCAGAAATAGTGAGGATATATCATTTTTATCTTTTTTACATAATTTGCTATAAAAAGGGCATTTGGAAAATTTTAATTTCATCGATACTCAACCAAAAAGGTCAGAGCCACATTGCTGTTGATTTAGGATCATAACATAAATATTTTTGAAAAATCATTGTTTCGTATACTAAACTAATTGAATATAAATCTACTTTAAAATTGCATAGTCCAGAGGAAACAATTAAAAAGTGTAATTATTGAATATAATGTGACAAATCAGTTATATAAGAAAAACTCACATTTTCTAGTTACTATGAGAATAATTATGGATAAGTAACATCTCTCCTTTATGTGAAGGTGAAAACATATTTACAGAAGTAAAGTTGTTTTTTCTCTTAATCTGTGATTAGTTTGTTCTCACACTGTTAATAGAGACATACGAGAGACTGAGTTATTTATAAAGGAAAGAGATTTAGTGGACTCACAGTTCCACATGGTTGGGGAGGCCTCACAATCATGATGCAAGGTGAAGGAGGAACAAAGGCATGTCTCACATGGCAGCAGGCAGGAGAGTGTGTGCAGGAGAACTCCCCTTTATAAAACCACCAGATCTCATAAGATGTATTCACTACCACAACAATAACATAGAAAAGACCTGTCCCCATGATTCAATTACCTCCTACTAGGTCCCACACATGACACATGGGAATGATGGGGAGCTGCAATCCAGGATGACATTGGTGGGGAACAAAGCTAAACCGTATCAATCTGTTGTGTAGAAAGAACTAAAAAACAAAACAAAACAAAACAAAAAAAGTAGGAATGCCTGAAAGGTGAATAAAGCTGGTATCTTTTATAGTAACAAAAAGTTGTTTTGATATTTAAAACTGTGCGAAACAACAGGAAAATCATCTTTTAAGGTTCATAAATGCCAATTAGAAAAAATTAAGCATGACAAGCTCAATTGTTGAGAGTGATGTATAAATATAAAAATTATACCTAAGATTTTCAGCCCAAATGTCTTGCACTATAGAAACTAGAGTGGTTGGAGAAACAGCAGGCCATTGGAAATTTAGAGCTATAACTAGGAAAATTTCACAAAGAGTTTTCTTAGTATTGATTGAATTCCACACATTATCATTGACCAAGGGGCAACAAGAGAAATAATAAATTGTTCAGATGAGAAACATTAGTTAATATCTAGTAAAGGAGAACTTGAAGTTTAATGTCTTGGGAAGATTTTCAAAGATTACAATTTATTGAAGAGAAAAATACTGAAAATAAGAATAAATTAGAAAGAAAACAGTCTGTCAAATAAAAAACATGAATCTCAGGGAGATAACAATAACCAGCTTCTGACAAATAGTAATTAATTAAAGCAGAACTCACAATGAAGCTACATGTCATACCTATTGTTACTTTTGGATATACTTCTGCATTTGATAAAAAATAATTATCCTTTCCATTTTATCTCAAGATCTAGAATAGAAAGATTAAAATGTTTTAAAATGTCATAATAAACTGAACAGCATCAGAAAAAGAAATGAATGAATCAGGTACACAAAAGAATGAATCAAATGAATGTATCAGTTATACAAAAGATCACTTACATCATTTCTGTCATTGTTTATTAATCTTTTCTGCATATTTTGGCAGGAGTAAATTATTGCATCTTTTTTGTTGTTGTTCAGCATTCTTTTTTTTTTCAAGCCTTTGATCTCCTATCTTTTTTTATGTTGACATTATAAAGGAAGAATGTAAAGAAGACTGACATTTATAGGGTTTCATCTACACCCTAGGAACTGTCATGGACATATTAAATACTATTATTTAATTTTTGCAAAATTTCTTGAGGTACATAGAATTAGTTTTATTTTTCAGATGAATCACATGCATGATTTGTCAAGAACTATAAAGCTACTGATGACCAAGCTCAGTTAGTATGCTTTCCACTACATCATAGAATTTCCAAAAGCAATTGGTAGTTATAATTATGACCACAGAATATTCTGAAATCATCAAAGTAGGATTAAATAATCTTCAGTGTGCAGTATTTGTTTAGTTTTGAAAGGGTAGAAATAGTTTTCCTTAACAAGCAATTCACATGGTTATATTTTATCACTGGAGGTAGAAATAATACAAAATGCTCAAAGTTACATAAGGGAGCAAGCACATTCCTTTGGTGGGCTTCTCCCAAGTCTATGGTCTCAGCTGTGAGGAGATACCCCGGCCTTCCTCATGTTGTTCCAGTCTCTGCTTAAAGAACTTGTGCTTTCTAGTTTCTTCCAAGCTTTAAGCCCCCATAGATCACTGACTTCCACCCCCATATGCTCAACCTTGAGAAGTCCTTTACACAAACAGGGCAGCTGCATTAATGACAGACTGAATAAAGAAAATGTGGCACACATATATCATACAATACTATGCAGCCACAGAAAAGAATGAGTTCATGTCCTTTGCAGGGACATGCATGAAGCTGGAAACCATCGTTCTCAGCAAACTAACACAGGAACAGAAAACCAAACACTGCACGTTCTCAGTCATAAGTGGGACCTGAACAATGAGAACACATGGACACAGGGAGCGGAATATCACATACCAGGCCAGTCAAGGGGTGGGGGACAAGGGCAGGTAGAGCCTTAGGACAAATACCTAATGCATGCAGGGCTTAAAACCTAGATGATGGGTTGATGGGTGCAGCAAACCACTATGGCACATGTATACCTATGTAAGAAACTTGCACATTCTGCACATGTATCCCAGAACTTAAGGTATTAAAAAAAATAGGGAAGCTGTTTACTGATCCACCTTCTCTGACTACTCAAATATATCATTACTTCTGCCTCAGTATGCAGGCTAATTTTATTGCAAAGGTTTATGTTCCCAGAGGAATTGTTAAATGATATATCTGTGTCATAATTATTTTAAATAGTGGCATTCATATGAGGCATCTCTGTCACAGTGATTTGCATATAGTGGGCAGCCAATACATTACAATTGAACACAATGTAATTCCATTAAAAGCCATAGAGGGGTCATTATTCAAGGCAAAGAGATAGCAAACTGGATGCACAGTGGAATCAGCTTTAAAATATGCAGATTCCCAGGCTTCATACCAAATAAAATAAGCCAAAATATCCAGTGTTGGTACCAGGATTCAATTTTTCAATGGCTCTCCTCAGCCTCCCAAGGCAGAGAATGAGCTGTTTTGAGGAACACCTGAGAGGAAATGAAAAGCCTCCCTCATAGCCTTGAGTGCAGAAGGAGCGTGGTGAGAGGAGGTTTGAAAGTTGGGAGGAACCAGATTGGGGCGAGTTAAGGTGTTTATGTGTGGTCAAGGAGGCAGTGGGGAGACATTTAATTTGTGCTTCAAAAAGATCACTCTCTAGAATGTTGTGAATATACTGATGAGGGCTGTGGCAGAGTCAGAGAGCCAGTTAAGAGGGGATTATTAGTCCTGATGATGAAGAGCTGACAGTCTCCTTGATTAGGAAAAGTCAGTGGCTGGAGAAATGGGGGTAAGTTCAGGGATTAGTGAGATATTTGGAAGACCAGATAGGCAGAAATTAATAACTTACTGGATAAATGGGATTAGGAAATAAGAGGAATAGACTCTACTTCCAAATCCTAACAAATAATTTATTAATGCTGAATAATTATCAGGACTGAAATTCCACACATTTTAAAAATTAGATAGATGTCACTGAGACTTAATTAGCACTCTGATTTAGAGAAAAAAGGAATTTGAGGTCATATGCCCCCTTTGTTCCATTCGTCCTATTTTAATTATCTAGAAAGATATTCTTCCATTATATGCATATTTTGACCAATCTTAGTGTTGTTATCCCTTACCTAACATTATATATAAACTTAATCTCTCATATTACAATTTTGGTTTATTTAGTGTTCACCTGTTCTCCTTGTACACCGACTGGCTGGCTAAATCATCAGCCTTGGGTGAGTCATTCTGGGTCATCACCATGACTCATTCACAGGCTACAAATGAGCATGGCTTCATTGTAGAAGGAAATAGAGGTTACCTTGAAGATTTGACTTATAAAATTTTGGGGTTATGCTATAGACAAGCCTAACTTTAACCACAGGTTGTATTCAAAATACTATAAATTTCTCATTATCTAAAAGTTTCACATTCTGGCTCCTTTTTACACAACTTAACAGTAAGGGAAGGAGTTCCTCAGGTTGCCTACTTCCCATAAAAAATAGAGTACATAAAAAGGGAATTCATAAAAGAAAAAATATTTGCTGCTAAAATGTTTAAAAATAATTTGACCTGACAGATAACACAAGAAATCCAAATTTAAACAATGACATATAATTTTCACACATAATATTAAAAATAATTCAAAAATAAAAATATCTGAATCCAAAAATGTGCTTGCAAATGAATACATCTCTTATATGACTACAATTTGGTATAAGCTTTATGGAAAGTTATTTGTTAATGTGTATCAAGATGTTTTAAAGAGATTTTTTGCACTGGCCCAATAATTTCACTGTCCAAAAAATAATCTAGAATGTATTAAGATATTTAATAATATATATTTAATTTCAGAGATAGCTATAATTTCAAAAATCTGCAAATAGTCAAAATGTCCCACAACTGTGAAATATTTGATATTAGAAAGCAAAAATGCAGAGTATCAAATTATGGAGTATGAGGTAAAATATGCAAGCAGATTCATATCAAAGAGAACAAGTATTAACGGTGAATATTTGAAGGTTAAAGAATAAGGTTTCTTTGGCCTTTTTTGTGTACATTTCCGAGTACTCCAAGTAATTGGCAATAAACATATGCTGCTTTTGTTTCTAAAAAACCCCACATTTTTGCATAAAACAGGCATGTCTGAATAGAACTCTCAATTTTGAGGGAAGGATTTACATTCACTTTAATTATTCTACACATTTCAGGCTTTATTTAAATGTTGACAGCTTTTTATTTTCTAAAGTTTTAACAAATTGGGTACATATAATAATTTAAGTTGTCTTGCTCCACTTCTGCTGTAATTCTGTCCTTTTCTGGTTTCTATATCATAGAGGATGAGAGACTATCACAGCACTGCTAGACTCCCCTGCAGCTATGGTAAGTGTTTGTGACCTAGATCTCTGTAGCAGATACACCTGCTGAGATGTAGAGGAAGAAGTGGTGGCCTTGGGCAGTGAAGCAGGGTTCCTGGGCAAGCCTGGGGGCAGAGTCATCTGGCTTGGCTGACCAGCTTTGTGGACCCTCCAGACATCCAGCCTCAGCATCGAAGGTATTGAGCCATGAGCAGTGATGATAGCAGTGTTTTCACTAGAAGAAACATGTGCTATTAAAGTAACATTATTCATGGCACTCCTAAGAAGTCTGAGTTATGTAACATTTAAAAATAACTCCTTCCTGGGCTGGGCACGGTGGCTCACGCCTGTAATCCCAGCACTTTGGGAGGCCGAGGCTGGTGGATCAAGAGGACAGTAGATCGAGACCATCCTGGCCAACATGGTGAAACCCCCTATATACTAAAAAAATACAAAAGTTAGCTGAGGGTGGTGGCACGCACCTGTAGTCCCAGCTACTTGGGAGGCTGAGGCAGGAGAATTGCTTGAACCCTGGAGGTGGAGGTTGCAGTGAGCCGAGGTCATGCCACTGCACTCCAGCTTGGCGCCTGGCAACAGAGCGAGACTCTGTCTCAAAAAAAATAATAATAAATAAAAATAACTCCTTCCTTAGATGAACAGGGATTTTGTTGTTTTCAACAAAGACCCAGTTGCAATAATTAATCAGGACCATGTTGGCAAATGTGTCATTAGGTGTATTACTTTTTGCCACAGTGAATGACATTTCCGTGCCAGTTTTCCATGGTTCTCTCAACCTTATTTATCAATCTTCTTTCTTAAATTCTCCCCATGAACCCTCTGTCCAGATGTTTGTTTTCTTGCTGTTCGGTGAGTATTTTCTTTGTGTTCTATTCTTGGTAGCATTATTCATGTTGGTGCTGACCTGGGAATACCCATCCTCTATCTTCCCCAGTCATCCTTCCAGGCTTAGCTATAATCTTGTCCTCCTTCTTGGAAACTTGCCTGCCTCCTCCAGTGCTCACGGATCTTCCAGTTTCTGAATGGTTTCAGCCCTTTATTCAGCACAAAATGTTTGGTCTTTAATGTTGACTAGTTTTGTATTGAAAGCCAATTACTGAGTGTGCCTATGATCTAATCTCTTTTAGAGTGTTGCATTTCTACAATACTCCCTCTGCAGAAGTCTCTCAGAGTTCTGATATGCACCAGGGAGAGTGCCAGGCCCCTCTCAAGAATATATTAATATAATGAATGCCAATGATTCACTTATGTACTTAAAGAATATTCTGGTAGAATTAAGTTAACCAGAAGATTTGGGGAATGCTATGGTTTGGTTAGTTAAATTTTCAGTTTAGCTGAGAGATACGCAAATGATCTTTTCTCTGACTTTAATTGGGAAGTGTTATCTTGAGTGCATTTGCTCACCTTTTTGTCTAAGGAAGTACATGAGAATAATGCACTATAATGTGATGTGCTCAGGTGACCTCTTCTCAAAAGAAGTCAATTCCGTTGTTTTTGCAACTGGAAGTGATTTCAGTCTTTGAGTTGTCATAGCACTTTACGGCCATCATAAGAATATTGCCTTATTTGGTTTTTACTGTTGTCTTAATAAATTTATAAATTATTATATTGTTTCTATTGTTGTATTTTTATTGTTGCATTGTTGTATTTTTTTATTGTTGTATTAGGCACATTAAAATCTATCATTCAATTACAAACTGACATGATAAAGAAATGGCTTCTTCTTTTTTAACTTTTTTATTCCCCTCTAAACCTGATCCAGTGTCATAAAGATAGAAGGTACTAAAATCTTAAATGAATTGAGACAAGAATACAAAAAGTCAGTCCTTTAAATACCGGAATAAGAGATTTTTTTCCCCAGAAGGTATAGAATTTGGGGTTAAATTTGTAGTGCCACCAAGACAAATTAATAAGAAGTTATTTTTTACAAAAATTTTATTATGAGCTTATTTTCAAGCTATTTGACAATGCTCCATAGAAAAAACTGAAATAAGTTTGTAGCATTGAGCATTTTTGTTATTTTTTCTTGGGTAAGTGTGATTTTTATTACATTTTTTCTAACTTTTCCTTTATGACAAAAAAATCGCTGTTATTTTAATTTCTATATTTTGTCACATTAGTTCTTAGTCTGACCTCTCATAGAATTCTTCATGGATATACCTTATACCTCTGAAGTTAATTTGTAATTTTTTTCACTCGAATTTGGATACCTTAAATATTTGTATACTTTGTGTCCTGGTTTTGAATTTTTTTTTTTTTTTTTAAGAATCATGAGCTTTAGCCAGAAGACATGTTGTCTAGATATATTATTATCTAATTTTCTTTAATACTAAAAACACTACATAGAAAATGTTGTGAATTTGAAGGTACATATGCTGTAGTTGGGAGGGCCTCATACAGTTTGCTTTATTTTCTGGGACACTGAGAAACATGTTGATGAATATACAGACACAGGGCAAGAAGCATAAGCAGTTGAGTGAGTGGCTGTGCTACCAATGGGCACATATGCCACAGAAAAAGCACCAGGAACTCAGAAGATCTTGTCCCTTACTGGCAGTATGTGAATTGCAATAATAATATCTGTCTTCATATCAGAGTCATGATAAGATATGTGAAATTCTTAAAAATGTTGAAGTGTCATAAAAAGAATGCAATTTGATACTGAAAATTTTACTTTTTAAAATGTTTTCTTAGATATAAGGCTTTTTTTAAGTCACATGATAGTCCTCTGATATAGCTGGGCCAAGCTTTATACTTTCCATTTTATTGATGTGGAGAAAGTTAAATGGTTCAAGTTTGCTTGGAAACAGAAATTCAGATAATAGGAAAGTATTTTAACTCTGTATCCAACACGATTTTCACTATATTATACAGTCTACCTTTTTCATATTAAGAATAACTCTATTACCAATAAACATGGTAAGTTTAAACTACTTCAGCTATCATCTCATCCTGGCTCCAGCTCACTAAAGGGTAAGTAGAATGAGGAGTTCTAGGTGTCAGAGGTGGGGATATATAACTTCTAACAGTAGCATACTGGGACATGTTTAACAACTGGCTCTCTGGAAAACAAAATATTCTAATTGGTAGTGTGCGCCAATTTCTGTGGTATAAATACTCCCATCGTGGCTGACTTTGGGCTACTATTATGATGTCACCGCGTAAGAAGTTGGGAAAAAATGAGATGTGCACACTGATGCTTGCACAGAGAGACAAGGATATCTGTCTTTGGCAGATAAACAAGACACAGGCACAAGTAAGTAAAATAAAAAAGGAAATGTATTTTAAGAAGGGAGCAGCTTAGGAATCTTACTAGAATCATGGGCAATCTCCACAAGAGGAAAGTTCACCACATAGATCCCAGTACAGCTTACCAACCATCCACTGGGGAGAGCCATTTCCACAGTGAAGTGTTTCAGAGAGTGCCCTGCACATAGTTACGGAGCAGGAGTGCCAGAGGCTGGAGCACAAACCTAAGAAATAGACAGCCTTCTTACCAAAAGTGCATTTTCATTTAGCATGATACGTCTAGTGAGGAAATAAATGCCATCTCTCTATAAACATTATGAGCAGAATATTGAAATAAGGGGGATTTAGGGGGTGGTTCAGAAGGGAAACTTTCAGCTCTTTAGGTGGAGGTCCAAGCAGCATGAATGGTGACAACTTCCTCCTCCTCTCAAGGACAAAACCTGAGCAATCTTTCTAGTCAGCACTACCACTTGCTGTACACATCGCCTTGCTCAATTTACTCCAATATACCACCGTAAATTGGTACATTTACAGCCTCCAGTTTACTACCATAGTTTTTGGTTGTTCACCTCGGATTGTATGAAGGAAACTACTGCTAAGTTCATAAAAGGAGAAACATTCCAAACTTGGCCAAAATAATAATCACATATGCTACCTAGGTTGTTAATAATTTACCATGAATTTAACTTATTGGTTATTCCTTAGACAGTTTGCCATGTGCATTATTTATGAGGTTTTTCTACTTTGGTGGACTATAGCTGTCATATTAATTTTTAATCAAATTGTGGAATTTTGTAAGTAATTCTTAAAGCCAGGTGAATACAAACACAAAAGGTATCTAGGGAATAGTATTTAAATGTATTCTATTCCTAGGAACACATTTGCCGTTCACTTTAAACATCAACTATCGAAATAATTTTAAGGAAAATAGTTAAGACAGGCCATCTACATTCAGTTTCTCTAAGTAAACCTAGAGCTTACTTATGACTATAAATTTTACATATTTTACTCTTAAAGAAAAAGCCAGGAACTGAATATTTATAATCCCAAAACTGTCCCGTTCTTTATTGCATTCCTTAGGGGCTTTTACCCAGCCCAAGGAGAACAGAGTAACTGACATCCTCTGCAATCTGCCAAGTGCTAAATTCTTTTCCTCCAAATGCATTGCAAACATTATCTTAGTATTAAAATGCATAAATTTGAGAAATTATGAAAGGAAAGACTTAGCCGCTTCAATAAATTATGAACAGGGCTAATTATCAACCCACTTAAGATGAAAGCACACAGTCCTGGACATTGCTATCAAATATATTGTAGATGGAATTTCTGGTGCAAATTTTCAAGAGCTGAGAAATATTATTGTTATTACAGACTAAAAAGTAAAAATCTGTGAAATACAGATCCTGTAAAAGAAGCTTCTCTTTTACCAGATTCTATCTGACTTGGTAGGAAAAAGTTAGGTTTATGTATTGAGTCAGAATCAACAAATCTGGTTTTATGTACAGGGTTTCTTAGTTACTTACTGGCTTCATAACCTTGGATTAGTCATCAGACTTCTCAGAGCCTCGTCCCCTTACCTGGAAAATGAGGACTGTGATGCCATCTGTACCACAGAGCTGTAAGAACTAGATGGTAATATGGTATGTAAAGCTTCTGTAAGGAATTTTTATATTGTTATGCTTATATTATGTGTGTGAGACTGAAGGAGACCCAGTCTTATAGGATCACCTCCCCCTGGACTTCCACACTGCATTTCAATAGAAGAAAAGGCTGGCCAACTGGCGCCTCCTAAATCACCTTCCTGTAAGTAGCAGGCATGATATGGGGGAATCTCTCTGGAAGACACTGTTTTTACTTAAACAAGATCAAACCCTCACTCCACTCCTCCATCCAGAGACCAGAAACCCTTTCACATGTAATTCCTAAAACTGTAAACCCAAGACCCTTGCATATGTGATTTCTAAGCTGTAAACCCAAGACCTTTTCACTTGTAATTTCTAAGGCTGTAAACCTAAGATCCTTTCATGTGTAATATCTAGAGTGTAAGCCTGTATAAAGGCAGAGCTTCTCTTTGTTAGGGGAGTTTGGCTTTTTGGACAAAACATAAAGCCTTGTTCCCGGGCTGTAATAATAAAACCCCTTCCTTTTCTAGTTTGGTGTCTGAGAGGTCTGTTTCTAGCGGCCGCTTCTGCTTCAGTATATAAAGCGCCTGTAAGGAATTTTTATATTATTATACTTATATTACCTGTGTGAGACTGAATTTTTTTTTTTTTTTTTTTTTNACCCAGGCTGGAGTGCAATGGCGCAATCTTGGCTCACCGCAACCTCTGCCTCCTGGGTTCAGGCAATTCTCCTGCCTCAGCCTCCTGAGTAGCTGGGACTACAGGCACGTGCCACCATGCTCAGCTAACTTTTTGTATTTTTAGTAGAGATGGGGTTTCACCATGTTGACCAGGATGGTCTCGATCTCTTGACGTCGTGATCCACCCGCCTCGTCCTCCCAAAGTGCTGGGATTACAGGCTTGAGCCAACGCGCCCAGCCGAGACTGAATTTGATATAAAAAACCAAAGGACATTATCTCAACCACAGAGAGATGAGACCTAAAACAAAATGGCAATGATTTAAAGTGCATTGAAAACACATATATGATTGAATCCTTTGAAGAGAAAACACATTCCTAGAGGGCCATAGAAACTCAAAGAATAGCATAAAGCAATGCATCCTAGCCCTGTATTTAGGAATAGGTATCATTCATTTACACAATGCTTTGATGTACAAGGTTTTAATAAAGTTAGAAATAAAATAAACTTTTTTCCTATAGTGTTTTCCTCTAGTTTTTTTCAAGTTTCTTGCATGGAAATTTGCTTGTACATACTGTTTTATTAAGAGAATCATATAAGAAACTTGCACTCTCACCTTTATAGCTAACAACTAAGTTACCAGAATCGCATCTTTGTGTGTAGATTCCTTTGAAGACAAAGGATAGTACTGAATGACAAAGCTCCTGTGAACACCAGAGCCAGACTTCTCAAATTTTACAGTATGAATGAATCACATGGGGTCCTAGTTGATTTAGTAGGTCCAGGGTGGGAGTGGTGGTAGGGGTCTGAGATTCTGCTCAGGTGGTGCTGATGTTGCAGGAACATATTGCAGCAAGGAGAGATGATAGAGGATGGGATCCCAGAGGGCTCATCCATCTTTACAGGGGTGAAGGCAGATGGTGTGGCTGCAGAGCCTGGTGGTTGGTGGATCTGGCAGTGGGTACATGAGAGCACAAGGCATGATGAATTCCCCTACATTTTCTACATGCGGAGGACAGATTTGCTGTCAAAACTTACTCTTCCAAGGGCTTATTTCTTAAAAATATACTTTTCTAATTATTTTGAATATTTAATACAGTGCCTAAACATAGACTTTGAATTTGATTACTCTCAAGTCATCTCTTTGGTGAAACCTAAGCAAGGGTATCATTACATTTAATATCTAACTGGGACAGTTGGCATAGAGCATCTGGAGTCTCAGAGGGAATGGACTACTTGTTGACTGCCTGCACCTCTAACTGACTGAGACAAAGGGATGGAGAAAAACATGATGCCAGAAATAGACCTCTCCCCTCCTTTATTTAAACCTGCTATGGAAACAGTTGGGTCATTTTTTTTCTAAAGTTGCCTGACTAAGTTATAGAAAGGATTAATGTTTTATTCAATTGAAGACTCTAAAAGAGAGTTTACTCTGACCTGGTATATGGAGCAGTGGTGGGTGGAGGATGGGTGGATGAGATGGTTATTGAAGAATTAGTTTAAGAATGTAGAAGAAAGCAGGTAAGAAGATACTCATTCCATCTTCAGGATGATGAGCCATTTTGCAAAGTGCAGCTGAGAATCTTTATCCTCTGGTTACACTTGTAATCAATTCTTGCTTAGCACTTTTCTGTGCCTTTGGATATTACAGTAATTGATCTCACTATAAGCACTAGTGAACAGATAAATGAGTAAAGAGGCTAAAAAGGGGCTAAATTTTCTATAGATCTCTCCTGAGAGCTGTATTGGCTCAGTTCATATAATATTAGCAATTATGTCTTCTATAATTGAGCAGAAATGCCCATGAAAAATGAATGAAGAAATGCCAAGGAATTAATCATATTTTAAACTAATGAAAGATTTACTAAATGGTTTGCTGTGGTATTTTATTATCCAGACTTAAAAATATACATACATGAATCTTGGCGAATTTTCATTTTTACTTTTGCCCTTCTATATTTCTCTCCTTTTCTGCTTATTTATGGTAACTTTCCATAATATTTTCCTCTACATATCTGAAATATTTGAAACCTCAAATAATAGAATGCTTAATATGTGCAAGGCCGTATTTAAATGCTGCAGGAGTTTACAAGGTAGTCAGGGAAATACAATGGGTACAAGGTAACAGTCATACTAACAGGCCTCATGAGTTTGATAATTTGCTCTTTAAATACAAATGATTTAAATTCCAGCTAGAGTGAGCAAGAAGTTGCATGGAGTAGTTGGCACGTTAATGGTAAATTGAAAGAATGGGTAGAGTTGAGAAATGCAGGGCTTGAGGAACAAGATCATTCCAGGTTCAGAAGGCAGCACAAACAAAGGCATAGGAGAGAAATGAAATACATGCTCGTCGAATAAAAAGTACTTCAGAACGACAGAAGCTTACAATGGCCAAAGGAGTTCCAGGCCTTTCCACTCCTAGGGAGCCACCAAAGGTTCGTCTCCTTTCCAGATTCAGTCTTGACTTCATCTGTTCCCCTTCCTAAAACACCTCTAGCTTGTCCCCATTGTTTAACTACTATCCACCCAGTTTCTTCTTCCTTTTCCACGAACAGAAACTCTCCCTCTTATAGACCCAGTCTTTGTATGTCTTACTTACTTAACATTTAATCATATACTTTTTTGTGTGTGATCTGATTGTATTATTGCTTAATATTTTACATACACCTGTTTGATTTTTTAATCTATGTGACAAAGTTTGAAGGTTCTTGAGACCATAAACTTGTTTATAATTGCCTGTATTCTCTAGCATCTACAGTTAGGCCTACATATACGGTAGCTGCCGAATAAATGTTAATTGCCTAAATGAACATATAACTAGATGTATGTATGAATGAATGAAGTAGATGGAAGTTTAGAACCTAGCAATAAAAAGCTGTGTACTCCATAATCCCTACTAATTTTTATAAGAAGGTGACCAATTGTTATCTGCTATGTACAAAACTTCTTAATTTTAAAGATTCCGATTTTCTTTACTATGGTGTTAAGCCATTGAGATAGCTAATAACTAGAGAGATATAAATGTGTCTCCATTTCTAGTAAATCTAATAAGGAATGGACAGCCATCTATCCTTTTTAGATGCATCTATAGTGAGACAATTTCCAAAGCTGGAAGTGGGTTGCATGACTTTTATTTCTGGAAGATGAGTGAACCTGCAATTTTTAAGAATGTGTGGTCCTTTCTAAATCACACGAATGGCCTCTATCTAATGCCTGCAGTTGAAACTGCTAACACAAAAAAGCTAACCCCTGCTTCCAGCTTCTATCTATTTGTTTTTAAAATAAAGAACAATTCTCTCAGTTAATTGGTATTATTTTGTGAAAAAATAACTCCATCTGGTTAGTTGTGACCAGTATCTCACTAACTGCTTCATTCTGTTTAATTTATGTGTCCCTGGCTAGACAGGTAACTAGATTCTACAGGAATAGAACTAAACTGTGACACTTCTTCCTTTCCATTTCTGACTGTAGTGTCTTTAGCTATAAGTAGTTATGTACCGTGTAGTTATGGCCAACTGACAAATCATAAGATCTGTATCATTTCTAGTAATTATATGAGATTAGTTTTTCATGGATTTCCTACAAAAATAAATACAAATCCTTTTTCAAGGGTTTGAATACAAGGTTTTTAATTAAAATACTTAAAAGAATTATTGCAACCACTGTGGCACACTGGCTTAAAAAAGTAAAATAATTATATTGGATCAATATATTTCCAATGACCAAAGTATTTTAATGTTGCCTTAAAATGACATGATGAACCATTTCTCATTATCAAGTAAAGCACATGCATAGAAGTAAATGGCTATCTCTTCCAGCTTTGGCGATCTGAGGCTTGCCTGGTTCTGTGTTCTATGACCACTGATCATGATGATCCAAGAGATTTCAGTATCTCTTAGATGACAGGACAGACACCACAGCCTGTTATTCAGAGTTGTGGTTTGTTTGGCTCTGAGGGTATTTCACTGTGGATAAGGTCTCTGACTTTGGCCAGAATGTCTCAACAAACTTCCACATTGCTTACAGAAAATGAACCGATGAGAAAAATGAACACAGGTAACAGGTTTGTGTCCCTGTTTTTGCACTTTGAGGAATAAATTTTCTCTTTGGACCTAATTTTCCTCATCCATAGAATGGGTTAGGCATACCTTTCCTAAAGGTGAATTATAAAGAATTTAGACAATATAATGAATGTAAATCTCTTTGTACAGTATTTACTGCACAAGAGTGGCTCAGATTACGTTTTTTTCTAATTTTTTTTTTCTCTTTGGTCATGGGGAGCACATTCAGGCAAAACTAAAATCTCTGTTTGCAATACCTCATGGAACTGACCAGGTTAAAATTGTCTTAAATGTCATAATCGCAAATCTCTCAATGATGGATTAGCTATTCTGAGTGGCGAGAAAGTACTACCCAGCTCACTCACTGCACAGGTTGGCAAAGCTGGCCTCTACTAACATTTCCTAGAGATGCTGGTTCAGTTAGGATGGCCAGATTTAGCAAATATTAGAAAAATATTTGAGCACAATGTTTGGGACATAGTTATGCTAAAAATTATTTATTGTTTATCTGAAATTCACATTATTAGTGGGTATCCTGTCATTTTATCTAAAAACTCTATCCCAAATTTGTT
Organism: Cebus imitator; assembly: GCF_001604975.1. NCBI lineage: Eukaryota > Metazoa > Chordata > Mammalia > Primates > Cebidae > Cebus > Cebus imitator. Next base: position 127,563 of record NW_016107558.1, on the reverse strand, counting down.
TATAAAATATTTACTATAGGCTGGGCATGGTGGCTCATGTCTGTAATCCCAACACTTTGGGAGGCCGAAGCGGGCAGATCACAAGGTCAAGAGATAGAGACCATCCTGGCCAACATAGTGAAACCCGGTCTCTACTAAAATATAAAAAGTAGATGCGCATAGTGGCTTGCGTCTGTAGTCCCAGCTACTCGGGAAGCTGAAGCAGGAGAATTGCTTGAACCCAGGAGGCGGAGGTTGCAGTGAGCCGAGATCATGCCACTGTNAAAAGAAAAGAAAAAATAACTTTACTATAGACACATTATTATTTTTGAACTTATCCTTCATTTCTTTCTTTCTTATTGTGTTATCTTGATGTTATATATATTAAAATCCATTGGTTTATTGTACATGACACTACCTTCTATTTGGGATTTGCCACACTAAAAATATTTAATGAGATACAACTCCATCTTATTAAGACACAATAATGTTACTATTTTTGTAAACTGTGTTAAAAGGATCTAAAAGAAGAAGTCAATTTGTTTTATTTATGTATTTATTTATTTATTTATTTATTTATTTATTTATCTTAATAAGACAGATCAAACCTTTAGGCAGAACTCTATGCACTATCTATATTCATGTTTTTATCTGTCCAGATCATTATCTATTTGGCTTTGTGTTCTATGTTTCTGTCCACAAAATTGTGTCATTTTACTGCATCTCCTCTCTGTGTCTTTTATTTCTCCATGGTCACCAAACTTTATTTTGTTTGTCCTGAGTTTTGAAAACAAATGATTTGTCCCACCTTTCCCCTTCAGGACATAAATAGAGGGGGTGATTCTAATTAGGAAATATCTTAAAGTCTGATGGAAGTAACATATGACCCTGAATTACCTGGTCTAGAGTTACTCTGAGGTAAATGGGAGTTAATTTGATAGGAACAGGAGGATTCAGAAGGTCTGGTGCTCTGGAGAAGTTGTTTTTTGTTGTTATTGTTTGTTGTTGTTGTTTTTTGAGACAGAGTCTCACTGTCACCTGGGCTGGAGTGCAGTGATGCAATCTTGGCTCTGCCTCTTGGGTACAAGAGATTCTCCTGCCTCAGCCTCCCAAGCAGCTGGGATTACAGGCACCCACCACTATACGTAGTAATCTTTTGTACTTATAGTAGAAATGTGGTTTCATCACGTTGGCCAGGTTGGTTTTGAATTTTTGACCTCTTTATTCTCCCACCTTGGCCTCCCAAAGTGCTGGGATTATAGGCGTGAGCCACCGCGCCTGGCCTGGGGTTACTGTTCCCCTGAGGAACAATAACAACTGTGGCTGAAGGGAAAGGGCACTGGGACTGTCATTACATACAAATCTTTACATTCAGGTCCTTGTCCTGAAACCTAATAGCAATATGTCCTTGCAACCGTGACTTAATGCTCTGAATTTCACTTCTCACTTATGATGTAGAAATCATAATTATGTAACTAATTTAAATAATTTTATAAAGAAATTGTATTATTATGTTATAATTTAATTGGAATTCAATTTTTTGCTAACAAACACATTGCTATCCCTGAAAATAATTTATGAGCTATAAAGTATTATACCAATATAAGATATTCATTTTGCTATTTGAAATTATGTCATTGTTCAGAGCTTGTAGATACATCTACTTTGGTAGATGTATTTTAGTATATAGGTTATATATACTAAACATCATTGGACTTAAGATATTGGTTTTGTATGTTCTTCACTGTTTTTACTTCATCTTGTATATAGTGATATGAAATGTATATCATGGGAGCTTCTTTTTTTCATCTATTAAATCAATAAAATGTGATTTTCAAAAGAAAGGAAAGGAGTAAGAGTGAGAATACTACAAAGAATTCCAGAATCTTCAAGGACACTGTTTACTCTCTATGCAGGAAGAGGAACAAACCTAGGGAGGTTTTATTATTTATCAAGCATTAACAATTTATAGATTCTGCTTGATTACCTGCCATTATCCTTCATAAACTTCATCGGCAGCAGGAAAACCTTCATTCAGAACCTGAAGCAAGGGCACCTAAGGGTCCCTTCAATCAGAAGAAAGATGCTGCTGAGATGGGAGCAAGGCTAGAGTTCCTGTCAGTAACAGGAACTTTTACTGTGTCTGCATGCTCAGGGCCCCTTTCATTCTGTTTTTGACTGTGTTGTAAAAGAGCCTAGCCATTGCTGATTATAATTCTGCTGTGCAATACGCTTACTCATCTCAAAGAATCCTTGTCTCAACTGATTACTGTTTTGTAACCCTTCCATTCTACAGAGAATCATGTGCTTCAATCCATGCTAGGCATAAAATATCTGTTTTGACAGTCTTTGATTTCACTTAAAGAGTACAGTTTTTAAATAATCAAAGAGGGCTTATGTAATAAAGTTTGAGGTCTCAGAACTGCTCTTCTGTCAGTAAGGGGGAGAAGAAAAGGCGGCTTTTTAAAAATAGGATCATAGGACTAGAAGGTGTCATGGAGATCATGTAGCTTCAAGGCCTCAGTTTACAGATGGCGAATTGGAAACAAGGAGAAGATAAGAGAAGCTAAAGTGACTTGCCTAAATTCACACAGCTGCTTAGAAACAGAGTCTAATCTATAATTTAGATCTCTTAATTTCCAATGAATTTTTCCCTTCACTACAGCTTTCAGATTCCTTCTTCCCTCCTTCCTTCCTGCCTGTCTCCTTCCTTCCTTCTGCCCTTCATTCCTTCCTTCCTTGTTTTCACTATTATTATTATTCTTTATTAGCTCAATAGTTAAACTGTAGGCTTTGGAGTGAGATTTCCTGAGTTCAGATTCTAGCTCTGCCACTTATTAGCTGTGCAACCTTAGGTAGACTGGCAGCTTCTCTATGACCTAGTTTAAAAAATATCTACACAATGTAAATAAAAACACTATTCATTTCACAGAAATATTGAAGCTTAAAACATGTAAAAACTCAGTCCTGAGTCTAACTCAGAAATATATGCCACTATTATTGTTACTAATTCACTTTTATTAGTGTCAATTTTAAGATTAAAATGAATAAATTTAAAGTGCTCAATTCTTTCATCTCCCACGTGATCATTAGAAAGTCAATACTCAGTTATAGAGTGACAATCGAATTAGGTAAGAATTACTAGAATTCAGCAGCAAAGATAGTTGTAAGCAGTGAAAATGAAAAAAAAAAGTAATCATAGGCAGCTATATATGAAGGAAAACCTTGAAGAAGAATTTAACTATTAAGAGAAGACATGGAGGCAATATGGTTTTTCAAGCAAACTGGTACAATACTCAAATAGATTTGAATTTTGCAACTGCCACTTAAAAATTGTATAATTTTGGGAAATTCTTTAACACTCTGTGTTGTTTTACTTAGCTATACCGTTCAGATAGCTGTCAGGATGAAATAAGCAATGTTTTAGAGCTATGCACTACAGTAGATAATAAAGGTGATAATAACAACAGGTTGGCATAACAGATGGACTGATTAACAGCAGCAACCTAGTCAGCACCTAGGACAGAGAATAATAGCATATTTGCCAAGATAATGTATAAAGAAAAATACAATGCTGTAGGAGCAACACCTTCAGAAGCAATAGGCTCTCTCTGTCAATGTTTTAGACCAGAAATCGGCAAACTACAGCCTGGCAAACAAATCCTGTCCCTATGACCCACAAGTTTAGAATGGCTTTTACTTTTTTGTTGTTGTTTTTGTTTTTTTGTTTTTGAGATGGAGCTTCACTTTTGTTGCCCAGGCTGGAGCACAATGGCACTATTTCGGCTCACTGCAACCTCCACCTCCAGGGTTCAAATGATTCTCCTGCATCAGCCTCCTGAGTAGCTGCGATTACAGATATGTGCCACCATGCCCGGCATACTTTTGTATTTTCAGTAGAGATGGGTTTTCACCATCATGGCCAGTCTGGTTTTGAAATTCTGACCTCAGGTGATCCACCTGCCTCTGTCTTCCAAAGTGCTGGGATTACATGCATGAACCACCATGCCCGGCCAGCCTTTACATTTTTAAAATGAGTTTTTAAAATATAAATAACAGTTTATGACACGAGAAAATTCAATGAAATTTGAATTTCAGTGTCCTTAGCTGGAGTTTGATTGGAATCCAGCCATGCCCATTCATTTCATATTGCTCATGGCTGGGTTCACATTGCAATGGACAAATTGAGTTGTTGTACCAGAGTATGTTGGGTCCAAAAGGCCTACAGTATATATTATCTGACCTTTACTGAGAAACCTCTATTTTAGACCACAGAATTACCAGTAAGAGAATATATTTTCAGCATCTCTAGAGCCAGACACTATAGGATCCAGCCCTACAGGGTTCTGTGAGCCACTCCCAGCTGGTGCAGAGACCAGAAATTGTAGAAATAAAAACACAGAGATAGAGAAAAGAGAGTTTGGGCCTAGGGGTCCACTGCTACCCAAATTATGGAGACCAGTAGTAGCTCCAAATACCTGGACGCTCTCACTTTTATTGAGTTACAAATCTGGGGGCAGGGTAGGTAGGGCGTGGCCTTGGTGGTGAGAGACTGGGGGCAAGGTAGATAGGGCATGGCAGTGATAGGGTCAAGTACATCACGTGTCATTTGGGTAGGGGCTCAGGAATTTCTGGCACCTGAAGTGAGGTAAGGAGCATAATGCATCAGCACTTTTTCCATACTTATCAAGAAAGAACAAAAACATTAAGATTTAGATTACTATTATTGATTATCTTTTCTAAGAAAAAGGGAACCAGGTGCAGATGCAGAGCATGAGAGTAGACATGGAACGTGATCACTGAAGCACAATATCACATAGAGACACTTAAGCCCCCAGATGTCTGTGGGCCTCCCTGACAGTCATCAGGCCTACCGCAAGAGCTTGGAAAAATGGAGTTTTCTCCTAACTCTTCCAGGGAAGGAGACATCTCAGCTTTTTTGGATGTCTCCTTCCCTAGCTGGCTAAACAGTGGGCGCTTTCCCAGCACTGGCACTGCCAAGGCGCCCTCCAGCAGCCCTTATGCAGGCATAACAGAGGACTTAGAGCATCTTGCCTTAGTGTCATTCATTTCACAATGTCACCCCAGGTTCACACTTCTGACCTGAGAGGCATTAGTAAAAGAATTAAGATCACCTATGAATAACTAAGATCACATATGAATAACTAATAACTACTACGGTTACATTTCTAGTTACTTTCTTCTTCATTATTTATATGGAAATAGGCTGAGGCTTTTTGCTCCTGCCTCAGCACTTATGGGATCTCTCTGCTACAAGACACTCCTCAGAAATTAACTCAGTTGACATCGAAGCAGAGTAGTGACATCATGGATTAACAGATGAGGAGAGGAGAGCTTTTTCGATGTCCACAAATAAACTGAAGGAGATCAAGAAAAAGTTGAGCACAATTATTTATGTCAATGGTTGCTTTCAATGTATGGGAAAGAAGATGATGGAATAAAAGTAGAAATTACTAAAGAATGGAGGTTCTTTAAAAGAAAAGGCTAAAAACTGGGCAAAAGAGGCTTTATTTTTCTCAGACAGGAAATGTTCCTCTGTCTTCACTGTATCCCACAGCTTAGGCTATTCGAGATCTCCTAACCCTAGAGGCTGGACTACCCTTAAAAACAGTCTAGTCACAGCCAGTGCCAAATTGTCCCATGGGCCTCAGTTGAAAATAGGCCATTTTAGGAAAGCCTGCCTGAGGATCTGGCATTATGAGATTTAAAATGTCTATGTGAGTGCTTGGTTGCACCGAACAAAGACATGCACATGAATTGGAGACAAAACATAGCATAAAGCTGCAATTGACCATGCGTCACTCTTTTCCATAGACAGTTTTGTATAGAAGCTCCTTAAATGCAATTTGAACTTTTCCTGTTCAATACATTTGCTCCAGCTGTTACCTCAGTTAGAATTTTCATTCTCTGCTCCAGAATTCTTTTTTTAGACTTCAAAACCCTATTAATTTCATCCTTTTGAGAAAATCTCCCTGTGCTGCTGATGAGAATTGCTTCCTCCTTCTTCTGTTTTTCCATAATTCTTTTTTTAAAGTTTCTTTTTGTAGAGATGGGAGTCTCACTCTGCTACCTAGGCTGATCTCCAACTCCTGGACTAAGTGATGCTCCTGCCTCAGCCACCCAAATTGCTGGGATTACAAGTGTGGGCCACCGTGCCTGGTTGGTGTTTCCACAGTTCTTTAGATCCTCCTCCATTTTACCCTTTATTCTATTCTTCCTGGACCAGCGTTTTATGTGCATGGCTGTGACCATTACTGCACCATCAATTCCACATGGTAGAACCATGGTCTACTGTTTACTGCCTTCCATTATTAAACTCTGTATTTGGAACATGGTGGAAGCTCACTGAATAGTTGTTGAGTTGGATTGCTGAGGGCGTTTCTCCAACTTTCTCCTTTTATCTTTCTCCAAGGTGGAGATATCTTCAAAAGAGGTAGCAGGGAGAGTAGTGAGTACTATTACAAATCAAGTGTGCGGAATTGGGTCAGAGGTCAACACAATCACAAATTTCCACTTATTAAAATATTGTACACTTAACCCCAAATTATTGTTAATATGCAGAATCATTAACACACATTGAACAAATTGTTAAACATGAAAACAGAACATATTCTTGACAGATCAGTTTCTTAGAGCAGTAAATTTGGAGGGTTTTTTTTTTTTTGGTTGTTTTTATTTCTGAGAAATATTAGATGGTTATAGCATTTTCAGTGGTAGGACACCTGATTAGCTAGAGAAGATGATTAACATAAGGACAGTAACAAGTTCATCCTGCGAGCCTAACCAAAGCTTGCACAGATTCTAGAGCATTTCAGGTCTTTAGTTGAACTCTGAAGTAGAAGAACAAGAATACTACTGGATATAAAAAGCAAGAACATTGTATTTGGCATTGTCAATAGTACCTTAAACTCAGAAACGTTAGAGAGCTTCCAAACTGCCTTATATATTTAAATGAAGGTCACATTAGAGAGCCTATTTCTGAAGCTAGTAGATCTTTATGACTGAACTTTAAGCAGTTGCTTAAATAGAAATCATTCAGAAGAAATCAGAAAGTGACTGAAGTTATAAAAACAAGATGTGTGAAATGAAGTAGGCAGCCACCACATACTGTCTGTTTGAGTCTGAGGAATGCCCATAAGCTTTATGAGTCATATGGAGAATTGTGCCTGTTGGGGTAATATATATATAACCCATACTTTTAAGGGCATGCTTCATGTTTTGTATAAGAAAGCAGAACCAATAGAAAATGGTTTGCTCAATGCACCCAAGCCCAAAATACAGGAGGACTCAGTTATCTGGGAGATAGCAACGCAAACTCATGAGAGTAGCACCCAAGCTTGTTCTGTAAATGAGAGAGTGCAATCAGACACACTTGTATTTTCACATCCTTAGAATAACAAATATTTATTGCCATGACCATTTTGTGTTGCTTCACAGATTTTTTTCCTAGAGGTACCAGAAAGAGAGATCATATTTTCCTTCCTCAAAAAGAGGCATGTAATTTACAAGACTTAAAGAAAAGTCTTCCAACTGGAAAGGAATTAAAGTTGCCTATGTCCCATAGTCTTCCTTCACTTCACATTTTATAAATGTCCTTGTATTCTTTTGTTAATTACTTGATTATAAAGTCTTTTCAAAAATCAAATACTTTACATGGCTAAGCAGTAAAAGTTTAATTTAAAAGCATCAGACCATGACATATTTTTAGCCTAAAATGAGCCTTTTGGGCTAAGCAAATTATACTTTTTTGTTCTGGGTCACATACTATCATATATACTTTTTTATTTAAAACCATTACTTCAGGCAACATCTAAAATTATTCCGCATTTTTTCCCTTTCTTTTTGCCAACTTTAGAGTTTAAACTTTAACTACTCTTAAGGAATCCATTTTGAGGTTGTTCTACTTTCTAGATGTACATACCTTAAGGATTCAGAAATGATGCAAAGCATCAAATACTGAGACACGAAAAAGTTGGAGAAAGGTTTCTTTAGGGCATAATGATTCCTTATTCACTTTTTTCTCTATTCAGTGCTGAGCCCAGTTTCTTGTATATAGTGAAAACCCAGTAAACATTTGTTGAATAGAAATGTAGAAATTGGAGCATATGCCATTTATTAGCCATGTGACCTTGGGCCATGCATTTAATCTCCTTGGATTTAGTTCTGTTTTTTATTTTTCAGTTTGTGAAAAGATGAGGTTTTAATTACATGGTCTATTAAATTCTTCCAGTGCAATCACTCCTGATTGTGGGGCACAGAAAAGGTACTGAGACCTGTGCCAGCCAGTACCATGCCCCCAAGTCAATACCATTTCCAGCGCCACCATGCACACATTCTCCAGCAGCGTCCCCCGACCCCTGCAGCTGCATTGCCTCCACCACTGTGGTGAGCGACCACAGGGAGGCAGGGACCCCAGTACCCACTAGCATGCTGCTGCAGTTGCTGTACCTTGGCCTCCACAGTGCAGTGGATTCCAAACCTTGGGGAGCCAGGGAACAAAGTTGGGGCCCAATACAAGTTCCCCAGAGTTAGAGTGTGCAATTCAGGATTTGGGAGCTGAGAATTGGCCCCCCAAAATCTCCCAGAAATGAAGCCAGTTGGGGATGAATTCACCTTATACTACAATCAAACCCTCAAGATCATCATCACAGGACAAAAGAAAAAATAATCTAAAGATTAGCAACCTCAAAGATTGAAGGTAGATAAGCCCACAAAGATGGGAAAGAATCAGTGAAAGAATGCTGAAAACTTAAAAGCCAGAGTTCTCTCTTTCCTCCAAATGATGGCATCATGTCTCCAGCAAGAGTTCTCAATTGGCTGAGATGGCTGAAATGATAGAAGTAGAATTCAGGATATAGATAGGAACGAAGATTACTGAGCTACAGGAGTGTGTTGAAACCCAATGCAAGGAAGCTAAAAGTCATGATAAAACAGTGCAGGAGATGATAGAAAAGATAGTACAGAAAAGCAGGTAAACTGACATGATAGAGCTGAAAAACATACTACACAAATTTTATAATGCATTCAGGAGAATTAATAGCAGAATATACCAAGCAGAGGCAGAGCTTGAAGACTGGTTGTCTGAAACAAGAAAGTCAGACAAGAAGAAAGAGAAGAAAAAAAGTAAAGGAATGAACAAAACCTCCAAGAAATATAGGATTATGTAAAGCAATCAAATGTATGACTTGTTGGTGTCCTTGAAAGGGCTGGGGAGAATGGAACCAACTTGGAAACTATATTTCAGAATATTATCCAGGAGAACCTCCCCAAACTAGCAAGAAAGGCCAATATTCAAATTCAAGAAATGCAGAGAACCCCAGTAAGATATGTCAAAAGAAAATCATCCTCAGGGAACATAATCATCAGATTCTTCTCAGTCAAAATGAAAGATAAAGTGATAAAGGGAGCTAGAGAGAAAGGTCAGGTCACCTGCAAAGGAAAGCTCATCAGATTAATGGTAGAACTCTCAGATGAAATCCTACAATACAGAAGAGATTGAGGGTCAATATTTTACATTCTTAAGAAAAAGAAATTCCAACCCAGAATTTCATGTCCACTCAAACTAAGCTTCATAAGCAAAGGAGAAATAGATCTTTTTTATACAAGCAAATGATGAGAGAAATTTTCACCACAAGACCTACCTGATGAGAGCTACTGAAGGAGGCACTAAATATGGAAAGAAAAGACTATTACCAGCCACTACAAAAACACACCAAAGTACTCAGACCAGTGACACTATAAGGCAATCACATAAACAAGTCTGCAAAATAACCAGCTATCATGATGATGGGATCAAATCCAAACATATCAATGCTAACCTTGAATGTGAATGGGCTAAATGCCTTCAATTAAAAGACATAGAGTGGCAAGCTAAAGAACCAAGACCCATTGGTATGCTGTCTTCAAGAGACCCACCTCACATGCAGTGACACACATAGGCTCAAAATAATGTGATGGAGAAAAATCTACCAAGCAAATGAAAAACAGGAAAAAAGCATGGGTTGCAATCATAGTTTCTGACAAAACAAACTTTAAACAAACGAACAAAAAAAATCAAAGAAGACAAAGACGGATATTACATAACAATAAAGGGTTCAATTCAACAAGAAGATCTAATTATTCTAAATATATATACATCTAATAGAGGAGCACCCAGAGTTATAAAGCAAGTTCTTAGTGACCTTCAAAAAGAGTTAGACTCCCACAGAGTAACAGTTGGAGATTTTAACACCCCACTGACAATATTAGACAGATCAAGACACAAAGTTAACAAATGTATTTAGGAATTGAACTCAGCACCAGAACAAATGGACATAATAGATAGCTACAGAACTCTTCACCCCTCAAAAACAGAATATACATTCTTCTAATCACCACATGGTACGTGCTCTAAAATTGATCACAAAATTGGAAGTAAAACACTCCTCAGCAAATGCAAAAGAACTGAAATCACAACAAACAATCTCTCAGACCACAGCACAATCAAATTAGAAATTGAGACCAAGAAATTCACTCAAAACCATAAAATTACATGGAAATTGAATAGCCTGCAAGAAGTTCTTTGAAACTATCGAGAACTAAGATGCAATACACCAGAATCTCTGAGACACAGGTAAGGCAGTGTTAATAGGGAAATTTAAAGCACTAAATATCCACATCAGAAAGTTAGACAGATCCACAGTTAACAGCATGAGATCATGAGTACAAGAACTAGAGAATCAAGAGCAAACACATCCCAATGCACAACAAAAAATGACTAAAATCAGAGCTGAACTGAAGGAAACTGGGACACAAAAAACCATTCAAAATATCAATAAATCCAGAAGCTTGTTTTTTGAAAAAAATTAACAAAATAAATAGACCACTAGCTAGATAATAAAGAAAAAAAGAGAGTAGATTCAAATAAACATAATTAGAAATGATGACAGGGATATTACCAATGACCCCACAGAAATACAAACAACCATCAGATAATATTATGATATTCTCTATGTGCACCTCTATGCACACATAGAGAATATCTAAGCACAGCTAGAAAATCTAGGAGAAATGAATAAGTGCCTGGACAAATATACCCTCCCAAGGCTGAACCAGGAAGAAATAGAATCCCTGAACAGACCAGTAATAAGGTCTAAAATTGAGTCAGTAATAAACAACATATCAATGCCAAAAAAAACCCAAAAAAACAAAAAACCCAGGAAGAGATGGTTTTACAGCTGAATTTCACCAAATGTACAAGAAAGAGCTGGTACCATTTCTACTGAAACTATTCCAAAAAATTGAGGAGGAAGAACTCCTCTCTAGCTCATTCTACGAGGCCAGCATCACCCTGATACCAAAACCTGGCCAGGATAAAACACAAAAAAATGAAAATTTCAGGCCAATATTTTTGATGAACATCAATGCAAAAATACTCAGCAAAATCCTGGCAAACTGAATCCAGCAGCACACCAAAAAGTAGGTACCATGATCAAGTAGCCTTTATCCCTGGTTGCAAGGTTGGTTCAGCACATGTAAATCAGTAAATCAATAAATGTGACTCATCATATAAACAAAAACCGCATGATTATCTCAATACAAGCAGAAAAGTCTTTCGATAAATTCCAACACCCTTCGTGTTAAAAACACAATAAAGTAGGTATTGGTCGAGTGTGGTGTGTCACTTCTGTAATCACAGCACTTTGAGAGTCTGAGGCGGGTGGATCATCTGAGGTCCAGAGTTCGAGATCTGCCTGGCCAACATGGTGAAACCCCATCTCTACTAAAAATATAAAAATTAGCCAGGCTTGGTGGTACACGTTTGTAATCCCAGCTACTCAGGAGGCTGAGGCATGAGAATCACTTGAACCTGAGATGCAGAGGTTGCAGTGAGCTGAGTTTGTACCACTGCACTCCAGCCTGGGCAACAGAGTGAGATTCTGTCTAAAAA
>NW_016107558.1:97213-115624 GCF_001604975.1 Cebus imitator | reverse complement strand
AAAAAAAAAAAAAAAAAAAAAAAAAAACCAAAAAACAAACAAAGAAACAAATTAAAAAAACAAGCAAAAAACAAAAACAAAAACAAACAAAAACCCTAGTTGTTGAAGGAACATAATTCAAAACTGTAAGAGTCATATATGACACATCCACTGCCAGCATCATACTGAATGGGCAAAAGCTGGAAGCATTCCCCTTGAAAACCAGTACAAGACCAGGATGCCCACTGTCACTACTCCTATTCAACATAGTATTGGAAGTCCTGGTCTGGGAAATCAGAAGAAAGAAATAAATTCATTCAAATAGGAAGAGAGGAAGTCAAATTATCCCTGTTTGCAGACTATAAGATCCTGTATCTAGGAAACCCCACAGTCTCAGCCAAAAAGCCCCTTAAGCTGTTAAACAACTTAAGCAAAGTTTCAGGATACAAAATTAATATGCAAAAATTATTGGCATTCCTACACACCAAAAACAGTCAAGCCAAGAGCCAAATCACGAATGCAATCTCATTCACAATTGCCACACACACACCCACACCCACACACATACAGTCACACAACAAATACCTAGGAGTACAGCTAACTAGGGAGGTGAAACATCTCTACAAGGAGAACTACAAAACACTGCTCAAGGAAATCAGAGGTGATACAAACAAATGGAAAGACATTCCATGCTCATGGATAAAAAGAATCAATATCATAAAAATGGCCATACTGCCTAAAGCAATTTATAGATTCAATATTATCCCTATTAAACCACCAATGACATCTTTCACAGAACTAGAAAAAACTATTTTGAAATTCATATGGAACTGAAAAGAGCCTGAATAGCTGAAGTAATTCTAATCAAAAAGAACAAAGCCAAGATAACCCTAAGCAAAAAGAACGAAGCTAGAGGCATCAGGCTACCTGACTTCAAACTATACTACAGGCTGCAGTAACCAAAACCACATGATATTGGTACAAAAACAGACACAGAGACCAATGGAACAGAATAGAGAACCCAGAAATGGGGCCACACACCTACATCTGTATGCTCTTCAACAAACCTGACAAAAACAAGCAACAAAGAAAAGATCTCCTGTTCAATAAATGGAGCTGGCATAACTGGGTAGCCATATACAGAAGATTGAAGCTGGACCCTTTCCTTACACCAGATACAAAAATTAACTCAAGATGGATTAAAACCTTAAATTAAAACCTAAAACTATAAAAAAAAAACCTGGAAAACAATGTAGGTAATATCATTCTGGGCATAGAAATAGGCAAAAATTTTATAACGAAGATACCAAAAGCAACTGCAACAAAAGCAAAAATTGACAAATGGGATCTAATTAAACTAAAGTGCATTTGCACAACAAAATGAACTATCAACAGAATGAATAGACAACCTATGGAATGGGAGAAAATTTTTGCAAAATTATGCATCTGACAAATGTCTAATATCCAGCATCTAAAAGGAACTTAAACACATTTACAGAAAACTTAAATTTGAATTTACAGGAAAAAAAATTCATGACACCGTAAAAAGAGTGGACAAAGAACATGAACAGACACTTTTCAAAAGACATACATGCAGCCAACATGATATGAAAGCTCAATATTACTGATCATTAGAGAAATGCAAAACAAAGCGAAAATTAGATACCATCGCACACCAATCAGAAAGGCTACTCTTAAAAAGTCAAAAAATAACATATGCTGGTGAGGCTGCAGAGAAAAACTAATACACTGTTGGTGGCAGTGTAAATATTTCAATTATTGTAGAAGACAGTGTGGCAATTCCTTAAAGACCCAATATGAAGAAATGCCATTTGATCCAGCAATCTCATTACTGGAATATAAATGGTCTGTTATAAAGACACATGAACACATATATTCATTTCAGCACTATTCACAATAGAAAAGATGTGGAATCAATCTAAATGCCCATCAATAATAAACTGCATAAAGAAAATGAAGTACATATACACCATGGAATACTCTGCAGTCATACAAAAGAAGAACATGTTTTTTGGAGGGACATTGATAGAGCTAGAGGGCATTATCCTTAGACAAAAACTAATACAGGAACAGAAAACCAAATACCACATGTTCTCACATATGGGAGCTAAATGATGAGAACATGTGGTCACATAGAAGACAAAAAAAATACACACTGGGGCTTATTGGAGGGTGCAGTGTGTGAGGAGGAAAAGGAGCAGAAAAAATAACGAATGGGTTATTAAACTAATGAGTGATGAAATAATCTGTATACCAGCCCCCCATTACACAAGTTTACCTATATAACAAACCTGCAATGTACCCATGAACTTAAAATAAAAGTTAAAAAACAGAAAAAAAAATGAGCAGAGGACTTGTGTAGACATTTATTAAAAGAACACTTAAAAAAATTGCAAAATTTTCTAATTCCATAACAACTTAACTTGGCCATAACAAAAAGCCATGAATGCTAAAGTGGCAAATTCAAACAAAAGCTTCAACTGGCAATTTCTTTCTTCAAGTATTATATCTATCATTCCTAAGCATCAACATCTACTGCTGTGGTCATTGGAGGGCCAACCAACTCTAGTGAGCCCTCTGTTCCTTCACTTAGAGGATGCATGTGTAAATATATTTTGAGGTAGGTTATTTTTGGCAATTCTCAAATGTCTTGGTTAAGTGCGGGAAAGTACTATCTCAGTTAATAGTACTTTCAGACACATTTGTGAGATAACAGAGGTTAAATAAAATAGAAGAGGAAAATCAGTGGTCACCATTTTAAAATCTTGATCTCATTAAACACAACTATCACAGACAATTTATCCATAGCTGGGTGCTACTGGTGTTAAGTGAGTAACAGATAATCCAACACCCCAAATGATGGATTTTAAAGCCAATACTTCAAACCATTTGAATGTTCCAACATCTACATACAGAACTGAACGTATACAATGAAACTGGTTTTTTCCATAGTGTTCTTGAGTTTAATGCCGACACTTCCCAGGTTCTAGAGTTTTCAAGTTCAGTACTTCAGCCCTCTGTTGGCTGAACTTCAACCTTCCCGGCTGCCCTGACCTTAATCGACGTGGTGTTTTTCAGCTCACAGCCTCTTGTCTTAGAAACACAGCTGCTGTACTTCCCTCATCTTATTTTATTTCTCTTTGGGCCATGCCAAGAACCC
The DNA here is from genome assembly GCF_001604975.1 of Cebus imitator. Taxonomy (NCBI): domain Eukaryota; kingdom Metazoa; phylum Chordata; class Mammalia; order Primates; family Cebidae; genus Cebus; species Cebus imitator. The sequence goes on along the minus strand of NW_016107558.1, from coordinate 112,464 downwards.
TTTGAAGTGGGCCATCCACAAGGAAGCATATAACCTTCAAGTAGGAGTTTTTTTCTGTTATTTGCAATGGGGAGTTATGCTAATATCAAAAGAGAGAAGAGGCTTTTATGGCTGAGAGAGGCCAATAGATTGTGAAGCTAATTTGAAGTACTGCTGCTGATTAGGGATAAAATAAGCCAAGCAGGAGAGAAATGGTCTCTGTTCATTAGGCACCACAGCTCTGCCATAGAGTGAGGGTACCCAACATCTCCTTATAATAATTATGAAAGGACTGTGATTTTGCTCTCAGCTTTTAAATTAAACCTCTTCATGGCCTAAATTCACATTTGCTGTTTGATCTTTCTCTTTCTAGGACTCCCGGTTATGACACTCTCAAATTATGTGGCTTCTCTCTTCAGCGTTCTCAAAAAGGATTTGAGACTTCAGTGTTGTGAGTCTTTCTCATTAGAGGGTTAGCTAAACATGTAAGATTTACATAACCTTTGACATTTTAAATTTAGCTCTTGGATACTTTCGAGCTGTCATATTCAGTTCATTTATTAAAATAGAATTCATTCAATTCCATTTCATTCAAATTCCTACTACAGTCTGTTAGCACTGTGGAACTCACCAATGGCAATAATACCCAAGAGAAATACATTTTTTCCTCATATCTTTTTTTATGGTTTCTAGACAGTGAATTGAACTCACAAATGTACCTTTTCAAACTCTCCAAATTCCATTTTATTGGCCAAAGACACATTAGAACAAAATAATCTTTGAGTCCTGCTGGAGAGGGAAGGCTGTCATAGATACAAGACTTTGAGGCGTTTCTGTTTGAAATTAAGTCATTGTGATTTTTATGCGGAAGGGAAATGCTGAGTGGTTCATCACCAGCAAAGCAGGGGTTTCCTGAAAAGTAAGGGAAGTGTTTTCTATGTAAAATCCTCCAAGTGATAAGCAGGAGTGAGAGTAAGGATGTACCGTGGGCACTTGGAAAATTACTTCAAAATAAGGACTTGCAGATTTTTCCTAATCATTTGCATAGTGCAGCTGCAGGAGGCAGAATTCAAAAGATGTCCCACAAAATTCCTGCTCCCTGTTGATTTATTCAAATGCAAATCGAAGAACTGCTGTGAAGGGAATTCGCTGGTTTTGACAGGTGCCACCCCAAAAAGAAAGTGGGCAGCCTCTAAAAACTGAGAACAACCCACCCTGGACTGATCGCTGGCAGGGACACAGGACCTGAGTCCTATAATCTCAGGGAATTCAATTCTGCCAGCAACCAGAATGAGCCTTGGAAGTGAATTCATCCCCAGACGCTCTGGAAGAGAACACAGCCCTCCCGTCACCTTGTGAAACCCAGAGGAGAAAACTGGCCTGCAAAATGGGTGTTGCGTTAACTGTTAACTTTGTGATTATGACATAGCAGTAGAAAACCAACACAGCAGCTGACACAGCCTTTACCACAGCGTTCCCTTCGGCTCTGTTTACTTAATGTAGGGGAAGATTTGGTGCAGGGAGCTCCTAACACAACTCATGGAGCCAGCAGAAGGGAGAACGGTCAATAGTTCAGTGCGTAGCTCTAATTCTAATGAAACACAGATTTCTCTAGGAGTCTCTCCACTACCCCACATGAGGTGACCGAGGAAGGATGATGTGGGCATGATAGAGAAAGCCTAGAGAGCAGTGATTAGAGGATTTGAGGGCACAGTTTGAACTTCACGTTTGCAACAAGTGGACTTATCATTCTCGTAGGCTAGACGTGGTGGGAATAGCTTTGGAAATGAAGTGAGGTGGCGCTAGAATCTCCACCACGTGCCTGCTTTTCCCTGCTATGTCCACAATGATTCACCCTACTCAGAATCTGCATACTGGCGTACAGTGATGTTTCACAGGAAGGCAATAGCTGGTAATTCATACTGGAGTCCACAAGAGTAGAAAATACAGCCTAGACTAGGGCTTCTCAAACTTTGGAGTGCAAGTGGACTATGACTCCCATTATCCTAAATAACAAACAGAGAGGGAGACACTTTGAAAGGAAATGATATTTATTTGGGAATAGACATTGCAATGGGGATATGTGTGCTATAGTAAACTATGTTCTCATTCAGGGTGGTAAAGGAAAACAAAGACTTTTTAAAGAAAAATGAGGAGGATTACATAATTGTATTGAGATAATAATCCTTCACTACAGGGGTCAATAACAAGAGTGGAATTTGTCCAGTGTTGAACAAACAGTTACTGGGCAGGTATCCTCACAGAAGTTTTTTTGTGTGTATGTAAGGTTGCACAGTCTTTGTGCGAAATTGTGGGTTTTGCAATCTTTTGGGATAGTTATTTTGTGCATGAGAAGCTTCCCTTCATGGCCTTTCCTATCTTCCCCAGTTTTTAACACAATTGACTCCATTTTGATTCTGACAACTTTCATGCTCCATTTCAAGATCCAAACAAACCATCATTCATGTGAATGCAAAGGAAAGTTATATTTGGACATGCAAAGATTCAGAAATACCATTCACCATACACTAGTTCTGAAAAAAAATTTTTTGAAGTATTGTAGTCAAACAATGAATGAATCAAAATAAAGAGCTCAAGAAAATTGGAGGAAACATTGATAGACAGTAAGGGCATATAACTTACAGGTACATCTAAGTATGGTTGATTTTGTACATGCAAATTTAAAATAATATTAAGAATGATTTCTAAAAATGGAATAATCATAATGTGAAATAAAGTTAGTATAAATCTAGATTAAAAATTCCAAATTAGCAAAATAAAAATAAAGAAAAGCAGAGTATGTAAGAAGGGGACAGAGATTAAGAACAAATTCTGTTTAAATACTTAGCATAGTCTAGGAGGCGAAGGGGTATAGGCACTATTCAATTTTCATTCTTTATGGTGATGGGAATAAAAGGTTCAAATATTTGTAAAACATATAAGAAAAATCATTAATAAGATAATCATAGAAACTATTAAATAACATAAAAATAATGACATTAGTTTATTCATTCATTAATATAATAGAGTTCATTCCATTCCTTGTGCTCTATCTTATGATAGGCAAAATAGTCATGGTCACTGCTCTTTAAGTATGAATGCAGATAATGATCATGATGTAAAAGGTAATGTTAGGGGAATGTAATATTTAGGTATATGCATGCAACAAAGTGAAAAGATGTTTCCAAGCCCCTAGTAGAGGTTATTTTTGTGGAATGGGACTGCAGGTGTGACAGCTATTAGCAACCATCATCAATTCTTTTTTGTTTACTATCTCTTCCAGGGGGGAGAAAACCATGGCTACCTTGAAGTAAACCACTACACCTTGAAGTTACCATGGCCATGTGCCTTACTTTCGCAAATAAAATGTGTCATTTTCAGGCAGAAGATTTGAGGCAGTGCACAATTTGCCAACTTCCTTTTGTCCTTGTTATGATGCTCGTGGAAGATTGCAATGGCATGAAATCTCCATCAGCGTGGTTCCAGAAAGATTGATAAGCAGAGGCTTGCAGCATGACCTAGCCTAATCTGATGAATACAGCTGTTGGTACCAAGAAATGGAGGTGTTGCCTTAAAACAACCTAAAATGTGTGGCTTTGACTTCATGATTGGTAGGTGGCAAGGGAAGTCTGGAATTTAGAAGGAGGTTAGCTCATGTTATGCAGGGATGAGACATTGGATAAGATGGCAGCTTAATCTGGGAGGCAAGTATTTGTACTTATAGGGCAGAACTTGGCAAACATTTTCTGTAAAGAGACAGTAAGTATTTTAGGCTTTTCAAAGTGTGTAAGTCCCTGTTGCACATTCTTCACTGCTTGTTTTTACAATCTGTAGTTCCCCTTTTACAAAATCAGGCTGCTTCCTGGATTTCGACTACAGGATTACCAAACCCTGTTCTAGGGAAGTGCATAGTTTGTAAAGTACATTTGAAGTTGATTTTGGTTATCGTTGACTGCATTTGTCAGGGGGCTAATAAAACAATAATGAGCTTAGAAAAGAACTGGCCAATTTGTACGTAGGAAGAAAGAGATTCTAGTCTGAGGATTTGTAGTAAGGAATCTTACCCTTTTAAAAGATAAAGCTGAGAAGGTCTTTGAGGAATTACTCTTGCAGCAAGTATGAATTCTAGGTATAACTGTCACATCTACTGTTAAAACGTTTGACTCAGATCAATGACATAGTAAAGGCGTGGTGCCTAAATCTTTTTAATTAGACAAAATGGCTCTCTCACCTAAACTGGATAGTCCAACATCTCTTAGTTATGTCCAGAGGAAAAGAGACAAGAGATTTGGGTGTGATAAAGCAAAAGTATCAAAAGCACAAGCAAAAGTGTGTCTGAAAAAATATATATATAGGTATTGAAGAAACTGAATAAGGTCTTCAGAGAATTGTATTGTCAAATGAATCACAAGCTGGAACTGAAAGAGACAGTGACTATTTGAAACTTTAAAATAAAGAATTATAGATGGGTAGACATGGAAGTGCATGATTCTTCAATATACATTCCAGATTGAAGGCAAGGAGAATCTCAAAGGAAGAACATCTTAGAGGATGGAGTCAAGAATTTTGGAAAACTGGACAAGAGAACCCTTTCAAGACATAAGAACTGCAGTTTAATATGGAAACATTCTCTGTGCCTAAGGTAGTAAACCTTCACAATCACTGCCTAGTGGGATTCCAGAATTGCTATCAAGTGCCTGCCATGTATCTGATATTCTTCCCTTTTCTGAATGTGAATATCTTTAGAATTATTATTTATTTATTCTGGAGTTGCATATTGGGTGTGGGTGTGTGTTGGGGTGGGAGTTGGGCACGTAAGTCACCTTTTCTTTTTTTGAGACAGAGTCTAATTTTGTCACCCAGGCTGGAGTGCAGTAATGTGATCTTGGCCGGCTTACTGCAGCCTCTGCCTCCCAGGTTCAAGCGGTTCTCCTGCCTCAGCCTCCTGAGTAGCTGAGACTACAGGCGTGCACCACCACACCTGTCTAATTTTTTAAATTTTTAGTAGAGATGGGGTTTTACCATGTTGGCCAGGCTGGTCCTGAACTCCTGACCTTAAGTGATCTGCCCACCTCAGCCTCCCAAAGTGCTGGGATTACAGGCATGAGCCATCATACCTGGCCAAGTCATCTTTTTAGTTCATAGATTTCTGGATGAAGTGAAATCACACCTAAACCTGATACGGAAACTACCACATTATCTGATACAGGAATTAGGATGCATCACCAGGAGATCTTGAACTCAGAGCTGATCCTCTGACTGGTGGGACCTTGGGGTTGTCCCCTTTAGGGAGGAGTAGACTATACGGTACATGGGGAAAGGAGAAGAAATCAAATATTTGGTGAACAGAGGGTGATGCTAGTCATTAATGCTATACACTTAATATTTCCTGTTATCTATCCTTCTAGGCTGCTAGTTGGATTGCATTTCTCTGCCCTTTTAAGTTACCCACATTAGATTAGCCTTCTTTTAGTTCTCCTACTGTGCTCGCTCTCTCCACATTACAAGGTTTCTGCTTCTGCTGAATATAGTACCCAGAGTGATACTATTATAGTTCAGATCACATATTCCCATTGCACTTAGAATAAAACACAAACCTCTGAACAGACCTGAAAGCTCTGGGATCTGATTTCCAGCTGCTTCTCCATCCCCATCTTAAACCATTCTCCACCTTCTGCATGTTTACCGCTGGGCTTCACAGCGACTATGCTTCCATTACTTTCTCATGCCAAACTTTTTCTTATCTCAGGGCCATTGCACTTCCTCTCCCCTGCCCAGCAGGCTCTTTCTCCAGATGCTCAAATGGCTGAGTTTTTCTTCTTATCCAGGTACCAGGTCACATATCAGCTCGTTGGAGAAGGGAGGCTGTCCCTGACCTGACCAACTCCTTTGAAAGAGCCCAGGGTTGGGTGAGGTGGCTCACGCCTATAATCCCAGCACTTTGGGTGGCTGATGTGGGCAAATCACGAGGTCAGGAGTTCAAGACCAGCCTGGCCAACATGGTGAAATCCCATCTCTACTAAAAATACAAAAATTAGCTGGGCATGGTGGTGCGTGCCTGTAATCCCAGCTACTCGGGAGGCTGAGACAGGAGAATTCTTGAACCAGGACCTGGGAAGTGGAGGTTGCAGTGAGCTGAGATTGCACCACTACACTCCAGTCTGGGCTACAGAGTGAGACTCCGTCTCAAAAAAAATAAAATAAAATAAAAAAAGAAAGAGCCCTATAATCCCATCTAGTCTCTCCACTCTGTTTCACTTTCTTCTTACATTTTACCACCATTTGAAATTATTTTTCTAGTTGTTTATTTGGCTATCTTTCTCTAGACAAAGAGAAGACTTAGCAGGGTATTGCCTGGCTAATTTCATCACAGAATCCCCAGAGCCTGAATTTGCTGGATACTTCATATGCACTCAGTGGGTACCAGTTGAATGAATCCATTGATGATAGAGTATACTAATTAGGGAGGAACAGATCGCCACCCTACCTCAGAGGCTTAGTATGATGAAATTTATTGCTCTTTCAAGCCCCATGTTCAGTCTAGGTCAATTGACATTTCTGCTCCAGGTTTCCATTGACTGAGCTGTTACTAAATATACACTGCGATTATCATGGCAGAACGGAGACAGCAGACGGACTACACAACCGTTCTTAAAAATCCCAGCAGAAGTGACATAGGTCCATTCTGTTCATATTTCCCTAGCTAGAACCAGTCACTAGGTCAGACCCAGCTTCATGGGCTTAGGGAAGGGCAGTCCTACAAGACACCTGGGAAGAGAATTGGAAATATTTGTCGATTAGCAATGACTGCCTCAAAGAAATGATCACTGCTTCCTCTGCTTTGTGTACTCTCCCTCTTCTTTTCAGATCTCAACCAAAATGTACTATCCACAGTAAATCAGTTTTCTTTATCCCTTAAACCGGCTGCTTCTCAAATGTAATGTGAACACCAGTTATCTGGGGATCTTATTAAAGTGCAGGTCTAGAAAGGGGCCTGCGATCCTGTGTTCTAAGTAGCTCCCAAGTGATGTTAATGCTGCTGGCTTGTAGACTATGCTCTGTGCAGAGGCTTTTCACATTAATCTGGGCTGCCTCTGATAGCTTCTCTAAAGTAACCAGGCATCCTTCTTAATAGCACCGGTCTTCATTTATACATTTGTGTGATCCACTTCTTCCTCAGATTCTGAGCTCCATGACATCAGGGACTGTTTTGCTGTCACTCACCACTGTTGCCTCCCTGTGATAATGGTGTTTAATAAATATTAGTTAGATTCATGAGTTGTCAATTTCCTGGATTTCTAGGACTCATTGCTTATTTCTGGATATGTGTCAAAAGTCCTAGAACTTTACTGCAGTTTGGCATTTAGTGGCCCTGAAATTGGCATGTGCTCTTTGGAAGGGACATTTTTGGCCATGAGCACTCCGTTATTTGTTGCATATATATTAGCATATGCTATAAAAACTGCTTCTTTTGGGTTTGGGTACTAAAGTCTCACAATGCTAGCAAAGAATATTATAATTAAAATTAAGTAGTAATTACTCCATTAATGTAACTGGGTTCTCACTGTCTACATTCCTGAAATTCATCTTGTTATTTCCAGTGTAGTCAGTTCACTCACTGTATTAGCCACTGTTCTCCAGAGAAACAGAACAAACAGTATGTGGATATACATAAGAGAGCTTTATTTTAATGAATCAGCTCATGCAATGATAAAAGCTTGGTGAGTCCAAAATCTGATGGAGTTGGCCAGCAGGCTGGGGACCTAGAGGGGAGTTGCTATTTGAGTCCAAGGCTCTCTGTTGGCAGAATTCCTTCTTGATGTGGGGTAGGGGGTGGAGAGGTGAGGTGGTGGAGGTCAGTTGTGTTTTATTGAGGTCTTCAACTGATTGTATGAGGCCCACTCACGTTATGGAGTATAATTTGCTTTACTCAAAGTCCAGTAACTTAAATGCTAATTTCATCTAAAAAAACCCATCACAGAAACATCCAGGATAATGTTTGACCAAATATCTGGGCACTGTGGTCCAATCCAGTTGACATAAAATTAACCATCACACTCACCTTTCACATTCTTAAGGATGACTCAAATCTGCCTGGTAATGATAATGACTTTAATAAGCCAGTTATAAAAATTTCTGCAGTAGATCAGTTTAATATTCATTTGCGCTTTGAGTTCATTTAGCACTGTTATTAGGACTTATTTTAAACAACCAGAGCTGGCTCAGAAGGAAGAGGGTAACTCCATTACCTTCTCATTTTAGTAATATTAATATTTCTTCCTTCCTCTATAGCTGCCTTTAATTCTCTGCTGTAATTTATAGCATTATAATTAGGAGTTCTGATGATATACCTGAGCAAAGTGTGTGCTTATGGATAAGTGGGGCCATTAATAAACTAGGAACTTGGAATCCTGTCTGTTTCCTTCATATGACTTTGAAAGACACAGATGCTTAGCTTTTAATACATGAATGACAAGCAGCTGCTTTAACTCACTCACTGTTAGCCAGCACTAAAAAGGCCACACAGCTGGAGCAAAGCATTTGAACATGAAGACAAGGGCAACCTGGACTTCCTCAGCGACGACAGAGTTTTCCCTCTGGCTCCACATTCTACTTCCTTAAGGTATGCTCCTCAGGTGACAGCTGTGAAGGGAAATGCTAATGACCGTGTATGGGCAGTAAAGTTGATGCCTTTTGCCCCTTGAGGGAAATGAAACAGATGCCTGTATCTTCTTAGGCTTTAGTTCTGTGATCTAATTGAGGCTATTGTCCAGCATTAAATCTGGAGTATGCGCTAGTGGATTTTTCTATGAGGCCAAGGGTGAGAGAGTTGTGTCAGTGCTGCAGAATACAGGCCACACTGGATAGAAATAGTTGTTTTTATAATTGTTGAAAGTTACAGATGATTGATTTTCTTTAGACTTACAGTAACTTTATGATCTTGGCTGAGCCAATGAATCATGCTTGTCTTCCCCCTTTCTAAAAAGCAACGCATTTCTGATCATTTTTAAATACATTGAAGGGGGGAAGGAAAGGTTGAGGCTGAAGTGATGGAAGGCAGAATGGCCCAGTGGTGAAGTACGCAGGTCTCATGTCTGAATCAGTCAGGGTACCAGCAGAGAAGCAGAGCCAGTAGGAGACACAAGTAAGAGATGTGTTATAAGAAACTGCATTATGCAGTCGTGGAGGTTGGTCTTCAGGAAGGGCAAGCTGGAACACCTGGGAAAGAGTTGATAGTGCTGTCCTCAGGCAGAATTTCTTCTCCAGGGAAGCCTCAGCTCTGCTACTAAGGCGTTTCAACTGGTTGAAGCAGGCCCACCAGGTTGTCTAGGATAATTACATGACTTAATGTCAACGCTTATGGAATTGAATCCCATCTACAGAAAGCCTTCACAGTAACATCTTAGATTAGTGCTGGAATGAATAACTGCAGACTGTGGTCTATCCAATTAGGCATATCAGGAAGACATCACAGTGCCCTAAAAGCTCGACCCTTCATTCTTATGGAGGCAGAGAATAAATAGTGGTTATAGAGACTGGGAAGGGGAGAGGAGATGGGGAAATAAAGGGGGACTGCTTAAAGAAGGAACAAAAATATAGTTTGATGGAATAAGATCTAGTGTTCACTAGCACCACAGGACGATTGCAATTAGCAATAATTTACTGTATACTTCAAAATAACTAGAAGAAAAGGTTTGGAATGTTCCAAACACAAAGAAAAGATAAATGTTTGAGGTGATGGATATCCCAATTACCTTGATTTGATCATTACACAGTGTATGACAGTATCAAAATATCACATGCACCACCACAAATATGTTCAACTGAACATAAAAATTTAATTAAAAAATTAAAGGTATTATGATTATTGAACAAAGGAAGATATCACAGTGCCCCCAAAACTTGACCCTTCACTCTCTGTGAAACTTATGCCTTAGTACTCATTCAGTTATTTATAAATCAAAAAATTATAGTATTTACCTCATAGGATGCCTGTGTGGATGATGGAGGATTAAATGATCAAATACATGCATGCTGCTTACAATAGGATCTGGCACAAAGTAGTCAATAAGCAGTTTATGCTTTCTCAGGCATTCTTACATTAAATATTAAATCTCATGGTGTCACCAAGTTTTTAAGCATGATTTGTTTTAAGGTGAAAAAACTGAAGTAGAAAGAATTGAAATGGCTTGTCACTAACCTGTCCAGTTTAGTTAATGCAACCAAGGCTAGAAACCATATTTATTCTGATGCTTTTTATAGCTGAGATGACTGTCACCATCAGTGTCTGTCATTACCAACACAAGTTTCGGAACTTTAAATCATTTATACATAAAATAAAATAACCTCAAGGTGTAGCTGGGGCCACCCCCATTTTTTAGACTTCAATGCGTTTTGATTCAAACACCCACAAGCTGGTGGTGGATAATTTGATGTGCTTCCTAATATCATTGGGGATTCTTGGGAAGACATTTCACTCCTGGCTTTGACATCCCTGTCCCTGTTTTCCCTTTTTGTGCCAAAATTTGAAATGCAGCCCTCTTTCCTTGTACCCACGAAGGTATTTCTGTGTGTGCTGACGGTTGAATGGTGAGAGAGTGGGTTTATACACAGCCGTGTCTTCCCTTAACTCCACCTGCTACAGAAATTCATCAGGCACTTTTCCCTCACACTCTCTCCTTCCACCCCTAGTCCACACCCGAAAGTTTTAGTGACTACTCTTGTAGGGTTATGACCATGTCTTTGAGTGAGGTGAGTATTGGATGCTAGTGTGAGTTCACGCCCTTCCCCTTCATATACCTGCCAAATGGCCTGATGGTGTATTTTCTAAGCAAAATCAGTTCTTTTCCTAAAAAACTTAAAAAAAAATCTATTCTAATTCTAAGGCAACTAAAAGAGTAATTTTCAGACAATGCCTTATTAAGGTATGAACATTTTCATTATGTCTTTCAAAAGAAAAAAACAAATAAACTCACAAAGATTGATTGGTAAAAAAATACCTAACAGCTATGGGCTTATTTTACCTCATGCTTCAACTCTTAGCTGACCTTTAGAAGATGAATTTCTTCTATGTTGTGTAACTGCTGTTCTGTGGAATCATCATTAATTATCGCGAACCACAAACAAAACCCACCATGATGGATTATCTCACAGCATAAGTACCGACTCTAATCATAGACAGCTCAGGCTCAGAGGTGCTAGGTATCAGGACAGGAAGTTTTGTGTGCATATTTTAAGGAAGTATCATGAAGCTCGAAGAAAAGAGACTATTAGTACCATCAGAGCTCAGTGGCCTGTCAGCACGTATTTTTGACTAAGGTTAACAAGCCCACAGTGAAACCAACAACGGTTATAATCTTTGCTCCTCTTTCTCCTCCTCCTTTTTTTTTCTCTTGCTAATGAAAGGAGGTTATTGCAATTTTGCCACATAATAAGCCTTTAGACTAAATTCTCTACCCTGTGCTCAGAGCAGAAAGGAAAAAAAAAAATAATGCCCTTCTCATTGAACTCAACAGTATTGCATTATAGATATATCTGCTCCTACAAGCAATTCATGTTAAGCAAGCACATTTTTCTTTCCCCCGTAGACTGTGCAAAGCACATCTGCTCTTGTTTTCAGAAGACAAAATATCTGTGTGCCTCACATACAAGTTATTTGTTAGAATTAAAGGGAAACTTTAAGGAGTGCTTAGACCCTCAGGACTGACCTTCAGCCATCTCTTATTTAAGAAAATTAATAGTTAATTCGTCACTTTAGCGGCCCATCTGAACTAAGCAGCCTAATAAAGTGGTAAAATATGTGTGGCTCCCTTGAGAAACAGAACACCCTGTCATTGCATGCATGGGTGAAGAATGATGCTTAGGAGATTGGAAGGCCGTATCTAGAAAACGGGTGCTCATGAATCTTGCCTGCTGTCCACAGTGCTCATTTGTCTCACCAGCACCATTGTGTTCATATTGTTTACTCAGTTTCCATGTAGTAAATTGTAGCTACATCAGACCAATCTGGCTCAACTTTTATGTAACAAAACTGTGAGTTGTTTATTAGTTGACATGGATTCCAAGGTTAAAGGTCACATACTCTGAGCATGCCCAGATGAGCTTAAGTGTGCTACCATAAGGGGACCTTGAGTGCTCAGACCTAGCCGTAGGGACTGAATTAAGAAGCAGACACTGCATGGCAGTACACAGGATCCAATCATATTGAGATCTGGCATCACCCCATGGCCAGACCCAACACTAGCTCGGGGTGACTGATTTGAGCATTTCCTCCTGTCTCCTTGCCATGTGACTTTCAATAAAGCTTTTCTTTTCTCAAAGCTGGTGGCCTGGTATTGTCCTCTGTGTACCTTGGGCAGTGAGCCCGTTGATGCTAAGTAGCAAAATGACAATGAAATAGCACTAATTGTATGGTGCATTTTTAATAATATGTGGCCTATTACATGTGTTTTTGACTAATGTTTATCAAATCCACAGTAAAATCAGCAATGGTTACATTTGTTCTTTCCTTTTCTTCTTTATTTTTCCATTTCCTTAATGAAGGGAGGTTCTTGCAATTATTTCACCAATAAAATTTGAAACAAAATTCTCTACACTATGTTAGAAAAATATGGATGATGGTATATTTAACTTATTTTTGGTAAAACAACAAAATGTTCAGAAAGTATATTTTGAAAAACAAAATTGCCAAAATATGTTTTGGGAATCAAATTTGTCTCCAAGGAACTATAACTTTAAAATTATAATGTAGAATATTTGACATATTTATTTAGGATACTACTCTTGAAGTCATGTTTTATTATAGAGAGGAAATAAGACGTGCTTTGAGGGCAGAAGACAGCTAGGTTTTGTAGCGTCAGCTGTCCCCTTTATGAGCTGTGTATATTTGGACAAGTTACTTACCCAGTCTAAGCCTCATCTGTTAAATGAAGAAAATAAAACTGCTTCCGGCTAATTTTTGTATTTTTAGTAGAGATGGGTTTTACCATTAAAAAAAAGAAAAAAGAAAATAAAACTGCTTTATCAAATGATGGACGTGAGGCTTAAGGATCAAGTTCAGCATTTATAACAGTGTCTGGTAAACAGTAGGCCCTAAATTAGTGCTCACTCTTGCATTCGAATGAAATGAGCTTAAGGGAGGAAGAGTCTTTAGTTTTGATGGTGGTGAGTGTAAATGATAAAAATTAATAAGTATAAGTTAGACATATGGCTTTAAAATGATTGTCTTAAAGGCACACACGCATCAACAACAACCATCACAAACCTGAAACCTATCAGGATGGCTTAAATGAGCAAAGGGTTTTGAAGCTAATAGAAAGTAATTTATTTCTGGTAGTATTAAAAGAAACAAAGACATTTTCTTCAATGTTCTAATTTTAAATGGAATTAAATACTATAAAACTCTATGACCTAAAATACACCCATTTGTAGAATTGTGTTGATCCTCATAGCATTATGAACTTGGACTGCTTGAATTCAAGCTCTGATCCTTACTAGCTGTTTTACTTGGGCAAATTGTACAACCTTTCAATGTCTCATTTTCTTCACCTGTGAAATGGGTAACATTATGATATCTATTAGAATGTCATGAGGATTAAATGGTTAATACTACAAAAGTAAAATAGCAAATGTTGTTATTATTACTATAATTTTAAGCTAATTTTGCTTCACCATCCTAGGCCAAAGAAGAAAAAAGAAAATGTTGTATTTTTTCTTCTCTGCTTTCCTTTGGAAACAACATGATTGAAGGGTTTGCTTGTCTCTCTTAAGTCAATGACAGCACTCTTGACATGGTTGGCTGATCAGCAGAGTGAGACAGCAGTGACAGCTTGAATTTATGGGAAGTTCAGCATGCAGTCCAGAATATTTGACTTCCAGATTGCCCAAGGAATGTCTAACGTTCAAAATGGTTGACACTAGAGATTCACCAAGGGAAATTTATCATAGAATTCAATATTCATAGAACATTTGTTATTACAATGATTTTTGACTAAACTATGAAAAAAAAATACTCTAGTAAGATAGCATTTAAAAGAAAAATTAAGTAGATCAACTGGGGTCCTTGGAAAGGATTAGTGAACTAAAGTTAAGGTTGATTTTGACACAAGAAATAGGACTCTAGGAAGTTTTTCTTTGTTTTCTGCATGAAAATAATGGTTCAGTTGAGATCAAGAGCTTATGCCTGGAAATTAATCATAATTGTACCTATACTGTATAGCCATGGAGCTACTATACAAACCAGAATAAAGGAGACATTAAGCAATATGAGCTTTTGCTTTTAAAAATGTGTTTATATTTGAATCATATTGTTTTCACTTTTACCATTTGTATGGAGTCAAGTCCACTAATCTGAAGGTTAATTTTCCTTGGTTAATTCTGAAAATATTTCCAAGTGAAAATGGCTTAATGATGATTACAACTGTTCTCTCTCTCTGTGTGTGTTTGTGTGTGTGTATGGTTGAGAGAGAGACAGAGAGAAAGAAAAGAGTATGTGTGTGTTTTAACACATAAATTATGCTATCACACAACACATGTCCAACAGATTTATGATAATAACCAGGACAATTATGCACATTAAAATATATACTGTCTACTCCATAGTGGAAAACAAGGTGTCAAGTTTTGTAGATACAATTATGGATAACGGACAGTGTTGATCCTCCAAAAGCACATTAGTATAATGAGAAAACAAGGAGTCAGAAATTATAATTTTTACAACCTCTCTTGTCAGTCACAAATGCAGATTCTATTCCAGATCATGACATTATCATCTATATGTTTTATTCAAGATCTCTGAAATGAAGTCCTAAATGATGGAAGAGGATAAGAGAAGAGCACAACCTCTTTTAGTAAAGTTTGTATGTTGAGGGGAAGATAGAAAGGTAAATTTTTTCCTTTTTCTTAGGATATAGAGAAGCAGAATGTTGCATTAAGACCATGAAAACAGACAAACAAGAAGAAAGGTCAAATAAAAATCAAGAGGGCCGGGGGCGGTGGCTCACGCCTGTAATCCCAATACTTTGGGAGGCTGAGGCGGGTGGATCACCTGAGGTCAGGAGGTCGAGACCAGCCTGTCTAATATGGAGAAACTCCATTTCTACTAAAAATACAAAAAATTAGCCAGGCGTGGTAGTGTGTGCCTATAATCCTAGCTACTCGGAGACTGAGGTAGGAGAATCGTTTGAACCCAGGAGGTAGAGGTTGTCATGAGCCGAGATCATGCCATTGCACTCCAGCCTAGGCAACATGAGCTAATCTCTGTCTCACAAAAA
>NW_016107558.1:52257-97183 GCF_001604975.1 Cebus imitator | reverse complement strand
AAAAAAAAGGCCAGGTGCTGTAACTCATGCCTGTAATCCCATCACTTTGGGAGACTGTGGGGGGCAGATCACCTGAGACCAGCCTGACCAACATGGCAAAACCCTGACTCTACTAAAAATACAAAAATTAACTGGGCATGGTGGTGTCTTGAACCCATGAGGAAGAAGTTGCAGTGAGCAGAGATCGCGCCATTGCACTGCAGCCTGGGCAACAGAGTGAGATTTCATCTTAACAACAACAACAACAGCAACAAAAGGAAGACGAGAGTAACAATGAAGGGCAATAGCTTAGCAAATGAAGGACAAAATTAGTTGAACAAAGTCGTAGGAGATGACAGATGAGAGAAAGCCATTGGATTTGGTGGAAAAGCACATTTTGATCTTTGATGAGCAGGTAGTTTCAGAAGTTTTAAAGTCAGATGAAAGCTGGCAGAAACTAAGATGAGATTGAATCAGGATAGAAATTAGAAGTGTTAAGTACAGAACAAATATTTGAAAATTTTAGCAACTTAAAGAGAAATAATTTATGGGTGTTAAAAGGAATGGAAGCTGAATCAAGAAAAAAACTTACAATTATGCAAGAGAAAACCTTCTCATATTTGAAAAAGGAAGGAATCCTATCTATTGAATCAAGTTGAGAAACATTGGCTAATTGTGGAGTGAAATTCTGGGGTTAAAACAGAGAAAGGTGAGTTAGAATTTAGTTCAAATACTCATTTCAGAAAGTAGGAGACAATATTTACCTAGATTATAAGGAAAGATTAGAGGACATGTTGAAAATAATGGAAATCTTATTTTTTCTTTTCTCTCATTAAAATTCATGCCCTGGGGATAGAGTCTGTTCTTAAACAAATATAAAGAATTCTTGCATGATCTAGGTCCTGCCTGTGTCCACATACTCTTCTTCCAGTGCTATTTTGGCTGCATTTTATTCTAAAGGCACAGTATCTCTCTTTCAACAACTGGATCAGGCCTTGTTTTTCCCAGCTCAGGACACTAGCACATGATCTTACCTTTCTTGGAACTAGTTCTGCTCTTTTGGTTCAACTAATGCAACATATAATCCAAATCTCGGTAAAATATCCCATCCTAAGAGACTTCTTCCTTAAACCAGCAATTCAGCTTAGGTTTGTCTATTTTATTTTGAAAGCAACTATTTTTTTTTGAGGAAAAGCTTTGGAGCTATGAATGACCTCGACACTCCTGAATTTGGAGACTGTAACTTACTGTTGTAAAATGCATGTGACTGGCTACAGTTGGACTTTGCTGACAAAGGGAAAATTAATCCCCATTCTTAGCTCTTTAAACATAAACTAGACGATTTTCCCAATTGTCCAGTGAAATATAGGAGTGTTCTAAACACTGCATTTTGTGGATTCTAAGACTCATATTAGCAGCTCTGTTTTATAGTTTTTCGGGGTGTCAACTGAAGCTGAGTTCTTCCAGATAGGATTTTTGCCATTTATTTCTTCCATTAACCAACCTGGGACCTCTTTACATGTCTGGTCTTTGGGACCATAAGGGGGTATGAATTCGGAGTTGCAAATCTGTGTGAGCACTCCTTACGGTTCAAATTCTCAGGAATTCAAAGGACATTTGTTTTCCCTACCTCTGTCTAGTAACAAGATCAAGACATGCAAATTTAATTTTGCTTTCTGTGTTGTAGCTTTTATTTATCATGAATTTTACACTTCGATTTTCAGCCTTGTCTGGGGAGGAGGGTATTTCCTATCAGCTTCTCCAAACTTGATTTATCTTTTGTATGTGAAATAGTAATGTGTCATAATCAATGACAATTTATAATGTATGGTTTGTTATATGTGATGAAGTAAGGCAGTATTTTTCTCCTGGTTCACAGAGCCTATTTGTAGGAGTTTAGCTAACCAATTAGCTAGAAGAGTTCCTTTTATGTATTTACTGGTTGAGGAACAATTATTTTTTGAGTGCCTACTGTATGCCAGGGAATGCTGTAGGCCCTGGGGATTGAAAGGGAAAAAAAATCACACTCAAATCCCTGCCCTCATGAAGTTTAAGTCTAGCTCCTATGTAATATTGTGAAACTGCAGCAAAATTGCATTTACCATACTAATCACCAGTGTGACCTGAGTCATTCCTGTTGCAATATAATATAATCCCTTTTATAGAACTCATTGCAAGTATAATTAAGTCAAAGTGCAATAGTTGGCTTGTCTTTCCTCATTGCAAACTCCATGGGTTCAGGTACTGCTGTTTTTGTTTGGACCAGGAGTCCCTGCACCTAAAGCAGGCTTGGGATCAGGTGGATGGACAATAAACAGGAACTAATAAGGGAGTGTGGTGTACAACATTGACCTAAAAATTGACAAAGTTCTAATCCTCAAGTAAAGGTCTTTCATCAGTTTTTATCTTAAAGGTGAATACAGTAAATTTGACTCTATTAAATATGATTATAAATTTAGTCATAGTTGAACTTTTTCAAGAAGTGGAAAAAGAGGGTTTCAAACTATAAATTTTCGAATTTCCCACTTCTTGAAAAAATACTGAATTACTCACATTACAGTTCACACTAAGAATTATGATTATCATGCTTTCCTACATGCTGTAGTCTTAGGAAAACTTTTCAGTCTCATATATTCAATTCTTTAGACATTATCAAACTTATTTGCTTAGCCCCTTTTATTTTATTTTACATTTTGATTATCAGCTCTCATTATTGTGCTTTATTTTCTTTTTTGGAAATACTGTTATTCAAAGTCACTTCTTTACATTCTATCCCAAAGTCCATTGTCATCTGTGACATTAAGAGACATCTCTATCCATTTCTTCCACATTATAGCTAGGTATTCATATTTATTTTCTGTAGCACTCTGGCAGTATTAGGCCAGATTTTTAAGGCTTATAATTATTTAATTGCTATTGATTCTACCGACTTTTGGTTCTTTGAATTCTCTGTTTATTCTGACCTATTATTGTTCAATAGATGTAATGGCCTTTTGATCTCATTAATGTTAAGTAGCAATTCTCTATTTTTTTTCTGACTCATTAAGAAAATATTTTCTGAAGATAATATTATTTTATCCTAGGCCCTTAGATACTCTTGTCTTTTGTTAAACTTTCTTATTTTAAATAGTGACATTGTGACTTTTATCTGTTTATTTATATATGAATTTACTTTGGTTGCTATTTCTTCTCATATAAAACTCAAGATACTGCTGAATAATGTAGACCAGGTGGGTGTTCTTTTTAAAAACACAGCACATTCCTGGGCTCTGACTTCCAGGGCAGGGCAGGCTAGAGGGGACCCACTCCTGACACTGAGGTCCTCAATCTGCTCACCAGTTGGGACATCCCAAACAGATCTAGGGATGAAGACCAAGAGGATTGGACCTCTTTCTATACCATGAAAATTGTTTGTTTGCAGGCAACTCTGAGATACAATCATGGGAATTTGGGGAAGATCTCTACCATAAGCTTTCTTCTGCTGAATACCTCTGTACCTAGGACACTTAATAAAACACAAATTTTCCAGAATCACTATGACCTCCGTGGCTACATCTGAGGCCATAAACACAAAATTTGTTTGAGTGCTTTGTATTGAATGAGATTTGTGCCTAGTGTAGCAATTTAACAAAACTCCCTCAATTTATAAGAAAAAGTAATGTATACAGTACGTATAAGGTCACTGTGATAATAAGACAATATTCTGTTTTGTAAAATAAATGTTTCATTTTATTAACTTGAAAGTAAACATTTTTAACAATAAATGTGAAATAATCACACATCTACACTTATTACTTAACTTATATATACATGTATAAACCATTTACTATATAAAATGGTTTCCATAATAAATCACTTTAATAATAATCAAAATAATGGTTTATAAAATAAACCATTTATTATTTAGAATAATTGCTTTGCTTCTGATTATTCAGGAGAGAATTTTATAAAAATTCTTCATACACACATTTGACTTCAGTTCTTTGTTATCAGTAAAAAAAAAAAAAAAAAAAAGCCACTTTGTGATTATTCTAACACAAAAGAGAGCACATGGTCATGGGATAACTAAGCCAATATTAATATTAAGGCAGTTTTCTTTTAAAAATTCATTTTGTGTCTATTTGTTATTTCCTCACCATAATCGGTTACTATAACACTTGGAAAGTTGTCTTTAAAGACTTTACTTACAGCAACATTCAATACTTGGAGCTGAGAAGCTACATACTCAGCAATAATGACTATAATCTATGCAGTTTCTCTGCCCCCTCCCTGTTTTATTTTTTTTTTTAGAGGCCATGCTAATCTTCTCTGTATCGTTCCAATTTTAGTATATGTGCTGCCGAAGTGAGCACCCCCTCCCTGTTTTTTAAATAAATGTTCTGGGTAACATCTGAGCATCCTAAACTGCCAGTGGTTGAGGTTGCTTCAGGCTAACGTATTTCTCTTGTTTGTTCACAATAAACTGAGAATGTGACTTGTAATATAAAAAAAAGTTGTATGGATTTGAATATAAGGCAACTACTTCTGCTTTGTTTTTTGAGAAAAATTGCACCTTACATTGAAGTATGTGGTAAAAATAAACTTAGTTTGGATCCCTTAAAAATGGGTACTAAATTACTCTAACAAAATCATCAATTATTACATTAGAACTTGAAGCTATGATTTTAATCTTCAGCCATCTGAATTGAGTGTAGTTGTCAAATGCAAATCTGATTTTTCAGAGGTAAGGTAAAAAGTAGGGGATAGCCCCATTCACAGGTAAAAAGTTAATTATTTGGGTAAAGTATTGGGCAAAGGACTTATACAAAAATGATCTAATCCAGGGAGAATGATTTAGCAGGTGACATCTTGAAGTTCGCAGGAAAAAGGCTTAGAATGCAAATATCAGCAAAAGATAGCAAAGGTGCTAGTTGGAGGAAGACAGAGATTTTGTGTGTTTTGTGTAAATTGGTATTCTCAAAGCTTACAGCTACGCCTGGCTTCCTGATGACTCAGCATGTGTTTTACTCTTCATTGAATGAATGTAGAATCAGGCTTTGGATATGTCCCGATTATTTTTTTGGAGTTAAAATCATTTTTAATCCTGTTTCTACCAATTATGAGTCATGTGACTTTGGGCAAGATAAGCCTTAGCTTTCTTATGAAAAAAATGGAAATTTTAATAATTCATATTCTTTTTTTTTTTTTTTTGAGACGGAGTTTCACTCATGTTACCCAGGCTGGAGTGCAATGGCGCGATCTCGGCTCACTGCAACCTCCGCCTCCTGGGTTCAGGCAATTCTCCTGCCTCAGCCTCCTGAGTAGCTGGGATTACAGGCATGCACCACCATGCCCAGCTAATTTTTTGTATTTTCAGTAGAGACGGGGTTTCACCATGTTGACCAGGATGGTCTCCATCTCTTGACCTCGTGATCCACCCGCCTTGGCCTCCCAAAGTGCTGGGATTACAGGCTTGAGCCACTGCGCCCTGCCAATAATTCATATTCTTAAAGGATTTTCTGAAAAGTAAATTGTGTAATATTTATAAATTGGCTACTAACTAATATTAACATTTACTATCACAAGAGTAAAAGATTCTTGTGTTCCCAAGAAAAGACTGTGTTTTGGGCATCCTAACAAGCAATCACCAGGACCAGCTTTAAATCCTTCTCAATGATAAGTGGCAACTTACTTTAGAAGCTTTAAGAGCTGCATTTCTGAAGCCCAAACAGTGACTTAAGCCTTTGGCTTCCAAACATCAATCAATGAGCAACAATCTCACTTCAGTAGCCCAGCCCATGGAAGTCAGCAGACAGCCAATCCGGCTCCAGTAATCCTGTTAACAGCTAAAGGCCCTAGTCCTGCCCAATTCTAAAAACCTACCCATCCCGGAGCCCACACCTCCATAAACCCCGTAAGACGAGTTCTCTGCTATTCTGAGAGAGATTGTTTTACAAGCACACTTCTCCCTCAGCCTTGTTAGTTTGTTTCATATATTAAATAGTGGGTGGTTTCCTTGACATGTGTCTGACATACAAGAAACAGTTAATAAATTTAATAATAGTATTATGGCTGTTTCCATTGCTATTAGTCTTAATCATCACATTACCAATGTAGGGTACACTGGGAGATTGCCTGCCTCCTTCAGCAATCATGAAAAAAATTATAAAAAGAATTAGGGAGAAATGATGGAAGATTTTTCATCAGTCCTTTCAGGATAACTTTGTTACGTAAGGCAGAGCTGTGGTGGGAAGAAGGGTGCTCTGTATTATTACTTCTCAGGAAATCCATGCAAAGTTAAATAGCAGAACTATGAAGCTGTAGGCAGATCAGACAGGGGTTCTTTAAAAGCTAATCTGTAAAATATGAGGAATGCTAAATTTTCAACATAGGAGTAGAAGAGCATGCCTCTGCCTGGGTGCTGGAATAGAAGAAACCACCACTTTTACTCTGGGGTGGAGAAAAGTTTATGTACTTTCATCTTACCCTGCTCTTACCCACTCCAACCTTTCAGCAATAACTGAAGAGTATTAGAAATTCCAATGATCTTTGCTTTGTACTTTTATTCTAGGTGATATAATACATGAAGACTGATGAGTCACGTCCTGAGCTGCGTCCTCCATATTACCTTTTGGGGCACATACTGAAAAGCCAGATATAATTTCTAAAGTTTTCTTTATTGTGTGAAGCTCCGCACTAAACCTATTCTCCTAAAGCCCACTTGGCATTTTCTATCTGGGTGAAAGGGAGTGAGGATGGGCTTAACTGACAGTAATTAACTGACCTTGAAGGCCTAGAGTTTTTCCTAAGGATACCTTGTGCTGTGAATAACAAAAGTTAGGACCTAGTTTTGCCCTACCTAGGAAACCTCTGCAGGGTGGGTTTACAGCTCTTACTTCATCTTTACATATAATTATGTTATTAAGAAATCACTCCAAGTCTTGATTTTCATTGTCATCCTTACTTCCAAAGGGACAAATTAACTTGAATTAATTTGAGTAAATGCTGATGAAGAGTAATTCTTCTTTGTAATTTTCTAATGTCATGATTTGCATTGACTAGAAAAAATTCTTTTTCAGGAGTCTAACAATGGTAATTTGAGCTCCTAAATATTAACGTCATGTTGTTAAACAATATGATTGATTGAAGCTATCAACATAGTATTTCACAGCTTTACTTGAAGAGCAAGTTTAAGAATTTCTTTCTATTCCAAAAGAATAGTTGTTTTGATATTTGAAAGTCTTTATAAAGAAAATTTGTAAAACAAAAATGACTTTATTACAAGGGATTAGTATACATGTAGTAAAATCAACTATAGTATCAAATACTGCATTATATAAAAGTAAATATAAAGAATATGTAGTACTAGGCATTATAAAAACAAGGGCTGGATACAAGGGCCATGTATAAAAATTAATTGTATTTCTACACATTAGCAATGAACAAATAGAAAATAAAAACACCCCTCACAATATTTTTTAAAATATTAATAACTAGAAATAAGTGTACAATAGTTATGAAGCTGTCTACATTTATAAGTATAAAACTGCTGAGAAAAAGTAAAGAAGGCATAAGTAGAGAAATACACCATGTTCATAGATTGGATAACTTGATATTGTTAAAATGCTGATTATCCCCAAAGCCATCTATAGATTTAATACAATGACAGTGAAAACCCCAATCTTTTCTATGAGGCGGGAATTCAAAAGCTGATTCTAAAACTTATATGGTAATACAAAATGCCTAGAATAGACCTGACAATATTTCAGAAAAAGAACAAAGTTGGATAGCATATAGTACAAAACAGAAATATTTTCTATACAGCTATGGTAATTAAGACAGTGTATTGGAGTGATGCAGTTTAGGACGTGCTACCCCAAAATATGACACCTTGTCATGTGAGCAAACAGCAGAAGTAGAAAAGCCATCTCATTTTCCCCTTGATTTTTCCCTTGAAATGGGTCATAAGACCTTCATGGAAGAGGTGTTTTTCCTATATCCTGAAAAAGGAATATCCTTATCTCTGAAGACACAGAGACTTAGAGAATAATCTAAACAAATGGGCCTTGATAAGTCCTGTTTATTAACTCTCTCTGCCCCGATCCTGGTTGGACTATTACCATTGGATCATAACCTTAGTTTAATCATACATCTCCATGACTATCCATCTCTTAAACCTAAGCATAAAAATATGCATTTACCTATTTTGAAGGGGCCTTCATTTCCTTATTAAGAATCCCATGTCATGTAAAACACATATTAAATGTGTATGCTATTCTTCTATTAATCTGTATTTTGTTATGGAGTACTTAATCATAAACCTAGTGAAGAGAGAGAAAAATGTTTCTTTGCTCCCATAGGAAACAGATAAAAATCTTTCCAGTGGATAACAATGGAACTCATTGGTGTCCAAAAGTATTTTCACACATATGTATTCATTTTCTAAAACAAGCGCCACTGCAACTTGGTGGAGAATGGATAATCTTCTCTATACATGTTCCTGGATCAATTAGATATCTTTATGAAAAGCAATGAATCTTGATTTCTACTTTATACCATATACAAAAATCATTTATGGATCATAGTCTTAAGTGTTAAAGGCAGAAAAAATAAAACTTCTTGATGAAATTATAAGACAATATCTTCATAATCTTTTGGTGATTTTTTTCTTAAAAACAGTCATTCCAAAACAATAATAAAGAAAAAATTAAAAGATTAATGAATTCACCTTTATTAAATTCAATGCCTTCTATTTATCAAAAGACACTATTATAATAATGAAAAGTCTAAGACTGGGAGAAAATATTTATAGTAGACAAACCCAGCAAAGGACAGGACTTCTGTCTAGAAATTATAGAGTACTGCTAAAAGTCAGTGGGATAAAAACAGATAATCCAATTAAAAATGGTCAAAAGGGTTGAACAGACACATGACAACAGGGTATTTATTCACTATGCATATGAAAAGTTGTTCAATATCATTAGTCATTATGAAATGCAAATAAAAATTTGATGCTACCATCCACCCACCACAATGATAGTTGTGATGCTGGTGACTGAGTGGATTAACTGGAACCCACATACATTGCTGCTGGTAGTGTAAATTTACAAAGTTCCTTTGGAAACTAACAATATATTGTAAGGCTAAACAAATGCCTACCATAGGTCCTAGCAATATCACCCACCCCCTATTTTGCCTTTCACTCCTTATATAGACACATATATCCAGAAGAAATAATTATAACAAATATCACGTACAAAAATATTCATTACAGCTTTACTCAACTCAAACATTTATCAATGGAATGGATAAGTACATTGTGGTATATTTATATATTTAATATTACAAAGAAATAAAAGTGCTACATGCAATACATGGATGACTCTCCATGTATTGGAGAGTCTATGTGTCTGTGCATACTCAAAAACACAAGAGAGTAAGATTCTATTTATTTGAATGTCAAGAAAAAAGAAAATTAATTTCCAATGGGAAAAGTCAAAATAATTGTAACCTCTTAGAAAATGTTGTCTAAGACAGTGGAAGGGAGATACTTATGGCATGTTGAGTATGTTTTATATTTTGTTCTAGCTGGTGGTTACCATACGTGTGTGTGTATGTTTATGTATATAAATGTATATGTATACATATATGTATATATGTGTGTATTAGCATTGTTTATATTAACGCATGCATATACATATACATATATACACACACACACACACTGTGTATGTATGTACAATGTATGTGTGTGTGTATGCACATATACTTATACATAGAAATTTATCAAGTTCAATAAAGATGTGTGCATTTTACTGTACATATGCAATTTCAAAACCACACAAATGCATAGAAATCAAGCCAATATAATACCATTACATATACACCAAAATAAGTAAAATGAAGATAGAAGATACTAAATTTTGAAGAAGGCAAGAAACAACTGAAACAGTCACATATTGAAGGTAGGAGTGTAATTGGAAAAACCAGTTTGGGAAACCATTTGGTAGTATTTACTAAGACTGAACATAAGCATACCTCATGACCAGCAGTAATACTTCAAAATATATGCTCAAGAGAAATGTTCATCAAATAACATATACAAAAAGCAGTAATACTATTGTAGTTATAAACTGGAAACAACCTAAAATATCCATCAGCAGTATAAAAATCAACTGTGGTATATCAATACACTGGAAGATTATAGATTAAGAAAACTGAATGAATTCCAACTGTGAATAATGTTGTAAATAAATATTATAAAAATGCTTAACAAAAAATGCCAGACAGTAGGATTACTCACTGTGCAATTACATTTATAGAACATTGAAACTCAGACAAAACTAATCTATGAGGTTAGAAGTGAGGATAGTGGGAATTATTGGAAGTGGGGGAGTCAGTGGCTAGTTGGGGACTTTAGGGAGACATGTGGTGTGCTGTTAATATTCTAGCAATATTCTGATTCTTGATCCGAGTGACTACATGAATATATTCACTTTGTGATAATTCATCAAACAAAGAATGCATGATTTGTATACTTTTATGTTTGTATTTATTTCTTAATAAAAAGTTTACTTTTAAAGTAGTAAGGTCTCTTAAGGTATCACATTCTATTTAAATTCTGTTACAGATTTTAGCTTAATTAATGCAACAGATGTGCCCTTATAATTAATTAAATCATAGTTGCAATCAAATTCATTTGCTTATTGATTTATGTGATCATTCTGAAGGTATTTTATCTTCATTTGCCTTTGACATACAATTGACAGAGACCTCAAATACTTCAGATCAGGTGACGATTCCTCCCCATTTCTGTGTCAAAGACCCCCAATGAATGTATAATTCATTCACAGTATTTTTTTTTTTTTTTTGCAAAAGAATC
Source organism: Cebus imitator (assembly GCF_001604975.1). NCBI lineage: Eukaryota > Metazoa > Chordata > Mammalia > Primates > Cebidae > Cebus > Cebus imitator. The sequence continues at coordinate 86,343 of NW_016107558.1, read as the reverse complement.
TTTAAAATAACCAAATTTACCTATTGGGTAAAGTTGAGTTTCTATATATCTATTTTTTTCTAAGTAAGATCTATAGTATCATAAAATAAAATGCTAGTGGTTAGAATAGACAACAGAAAGTATATAATTTAACCTTTGTAATTAGGAAAATAAAGGATCTGAGGCTCAATAAGAAAGTGACAGGCATTAGGTTTGTCATTCATTCATTGACTCATACATTCAAATTTTTATTTATTTAATTTACAAATGAAAATGAAATATACTTACGGTATATATAATGATGTTTTGAAATGTTTATACATAGTAAAATAGGTAAATCTAGCTAATTAACATATGTATTACCTCACATGTAGGTTATTTTCTTTTTGGTGAGAACACTTAAAAGCTACTCTCAGCTATTTTCAAATATATAATACATTTTTATTGTCTTTAGTGACCATGTTTTAAAGTAAATCTCTTGAACTTATTCCTCCTAACTGAAATTTTATATTCAATAATCACATCTCTCCAATCCTCCCTGCCTCTCACTGCCCCTGGTAACTACCATTCTATTTTCTACTTCTATAAATTTGACTTTTAAGATTCCACATATGAGTGAGATCATGTGGTATTTGTCTTTCTGCACCTGGCTTATTTCACATAACATAATGTGAAATATTATTTCCAGGCTTATCTATGTTGTTGAAAATGACAGGATTTCTTTCTTTTCTAAGGCTGAGTCATACTCAATTGTGTATATATATTTAATCGCCATTTTATTTATCCATTTATTTTTTGATAGACACTTAGGTTGATTCCATATCTTGGTTATTGTGAATAATGCTGCAGTGAATATGGAAGTGCAAATATCTCTTTGGCACATAAATTTCTTTTCCTTTGAATATATACCCAGTGCTGCAATTGCTAGATCATATGATAGTCCTTTTTAAAATTTTTTTGGGAAACTTCATACTGTTTTCCATAATGGTTGTACTAATTTACATTCCCACCAACAGTATTCAAGGGTTCCCTCTTCTTCATATCCTTGCCAACACTCGTTATTTTTTGTCTTTTTGATAATAACCATTCTAATAGATGTAGGATGATATTTCACTGTAGTTTTAATTTTTATTTCCTTGATGATTAGTGATGTTGACCACTCTTTCATATACCTGTTGGCCGTTTGTATACCTTCTTTTGTAAAATGTTTATTCAGGTCCTCTGCACATTTTTAAAATCAGGTTATTTGTTTTCTTGCTATTTATAGAGTACCTGGACACTTTCTTAGAAATTTGGATATATCAGGGAAGAAAATGAATAAAGATTCCAGCACTAGAGCACTTATATTGGAAGACAGATAATAAAACAATACAAATAAATATAATGAATAAGTGAATTTGGTAATATGCTAAGTAAATGTTAAGTAATGTTATGAATAAAGAAAATGTCCAGGTTGCGGGTGGTGAGATAGGGTAGGCGGGGCTTAGGAGGAGTAGCCAATTGTCAGCGAATGTATATTGATAAGGCTCAGATTTAAACCAAGTCTTGAAGAAAGTGAAGGAGCTAGCCATGCAGGTAGAAGTTTGGCTGGAAGTACAAAGGAGTAGTAGCCAGAACAAAGGCTCTAAAGCAGAAGCGTGACTTGTGTGTTTTAGGATAGGAGGCAGTCAGTTTGGCTGAAGTGTACTAAGCTAATGTAAGAAGCACAAGAGTAGGTCAAAGAGTTATCAGAATAGGGGGTTGGGCACAGAGCAGGCAGAGTCTTGTAATTCCTGGTAAGGACTTTTCATTTTACTCCAAGTAAAATGTCAAGCTATTGAAGGGTTTTGGACAGAGGAGTAATATAGTCTGACTTATATCTTAAAAGGATCACTTATGGCTTCTATTTTGAGAATAGACTACAAAGAAGCAAGAGGAAGACCTGGGAAACTATTGCAGCAATCCAGGCAAAAGATGGTGTTGACTTAGTTCATTGTGACAGCAGTGAAGAGAATGATAAAGGGTCAGATTTTAAGCATATTTGGCAGGTAGAGTGACATGACTTTACAGTGGATTGTATGTGGGCAGTTAGAGAGGGTCAAGGAGGATTCCAAGGGTTTTGATCAGAATCATAAAAGGATGGTAAAACGGAGTTACGGAGATGCAAGACAGATGTCTGGGGAGAGCAGCTTTGCAGGATAAAGTTCAGTAGAGATGTTAAAGTTATCACATATATGAATCTGAATTTGGGGAGGAAGCTCTGAGTTGGTGGTAAAAATTGGAATTGCCATATATTATTGCCTGAATTGTGTCTTCTCCAAATTCATATACTGAAGTGGAGAAACTCCTGGGTCCTCAGAATGTTACTATCTTTGGAGACAGGGCTTTAAAAAAAGGTGTTTAGATTAAAATGAGGCCTTTAGAGTAGACCTTAAACTTTCTGATGTGTTACTTGAAGAAGAGGAAATTTAGACACATAGAGAGATATCAAGGGTGCACACACATGGAGAAAAGACCATTTGAGGTCACCGTGAGAAGCTGATCTCTGCAAGCTGTGGAGAGGGGCCTTAGGAGAAACCAGCTCTGTTACCCCTTGATCTGGTACTTCCAGTCTTCAGAAAGCTGAGAAATAAATTTCTCTTTTTAAAGACATCTAGTCTATGGTATTTTGTTATGGCAGCCCAAGCAGACTAATACACCATATAAATGGCATTTGAAGGCATGAGAGTAAATGAGATCATCAAGAGAATGGGTAAAACCTGGGACACTTCAACATCCAAAGGGTTGAATGAGAAAAAGATATGGAGGGAGAACAACTAATCAAATAGAAGAAACACACAGAAGAATGTTTCCTTTGTCAGTAAGTGAACATACTGTGACATGCGGGGAGGAATGTTCAACTGTGATGAATGTGAAGCAAAAAGAGTACTGAGAACCAACTGTGAATTTGTAATGTAATTGTTTTTGATGAATTTTATAAGTTCAGTCTCAGTGAACAATAGAGGCAAATATCTGAGGGAAGTAGATTTGAGAGAATAGAAGGAGAGGAATTGGGAATAGTAACCATAGAAAACAATTTTTGAAGAGTTTTGCTCTAAAGAGGAGCAAAGTAATGGGTTGGTAATGGGCGGGAAAAGTGGAATTATTTTTTTTTAAAGATAGGAGTAATAAAATGTAAGCTGATGACATGATCCAATATAGACAAAACTTTGACGGTGCAAAAGTGAGAGAAACTGCTGGAGCAATGTGCTTGAGTAGATGAAAAAGGATAAGCTTTTATACATGGTATTAAAACACAGAAAATTCATCTACGGTAAGTGTGGGAGCCAGTGTGAGTGCAGATGCCAGTAAGTAGATATTATGGTGGGAGATGGTTGAAGGTTTGATCAGATTGCTTCATATATTTTTCAGAAAATATGAAACAGGGTTATCAGCTGAGGGGGGAAATGGAGAAGGAGGTGCTGGGAACCGAAGGAAAGAGAAGTGTGAAGAGTTGTAAAGTAATAATGAACTAGAAAGACATAGTATAATTACCTGACAATATTAGGGATTCTCTAGGAGTAATAAACATTATTTTAAAAGAGATCAGTTAATTTGCTTATGTGTTTTTTATCAGCAAATCTCAAATCCATAGTTTCAGGCAAAGAGTAGGGTGAAGAGCTGTGGTTTTAATAGGAAATACAGTGACACCAGTGAAGGAAAATAAGTTGAGGATACAGGAAAGGAGGTGATTATAATGATGGAGAATTGAATTTAAGCTACACATAAAGGGAAGAGAGGAAAACAAAATGCCGAGGATAGGGTAGCATTGCAAAGATCAGTGGAATGGATGTCCCAGTAGGACTGAGAGTTTTGGATCACCATTTGGCAACGTTATAGTAGTAATTGTTACAAGCAAGAGTCATTGATGGATGCTAAACTTAGTTGACAAAATATGATGAGAAATTGAATATTTATAGTCTCCCTCCCTACAAGATACATGTTAGTTACACAGAGAAAATATTAACTTTGCAGTGGAGAAATCTGCATGTAACACCTTGACCAAATGACCAAAGTAAATATCAGCAATAATGGGATAAACCAACATCCTGTAGCACCTGATATGATGCATTGAGAAGGGCGCGCCACTTCTGTGACATTAGTTTGAAAAATGCACAACTTGATTTTAATCATGAGGAAATGCTGACAAACCCAATTGCAGGACACTTGAGAAAATAAATTGCCAATACTCTTCAAAAGGGTTAAGTTCATAAAAGTCCAAGAAAAAATAAAGAACTGTCCGAAATTAGAGGCAACATGACAATCAAATGCATTATAGGATTCTGGATTAAATTCCATACTAAAAAATAAAAATATCAGTGAGACAACTCATGAAATTTCAGTAAGGTTTATGGTTGTCACTAGTATTGCATCACTCTTAATTTCCTAGCTTTCATAACTATACTTTGATAATTATACTGGCTTTGTAGGATATTAACATTTAAGGAGGCTGAGTGAAGAAGACATGGGAACTGTTTTTTACTATTTCTGCCACTTTTTATGAGTCTGAAATTGTTTTAAAGTGAGAAGCTAAAACTAGACTGTGCCGTTGAGGTACCAGACGGCATGGGGAGGAAATGCGGGAGGTGGTGGTCAGAGAGTGAGATACATGCAATCGTAGGGTCTTCATGGAACTGATGAGGCTTGAATTCCAAGTCCCCCACTCCCACCTTACAGGAGCTTATTTCCTGGGAGGGGCTTTAGCAATATGTTCATAAGGATATGTACTTTTGCCATATTTATAGATGTAAATTATTTTGACCACAGTCAGTTAAGACCACTCTCTGCAAATCTAACTTCTTGTCTGCAATACTTGCCCATTTGTTGGATGGCAATGGAGAGAGGCCATAGGCATTTTTGAGATCTTACAAAGTCACGTCAAAGATACAGAGTTTCCTTTTTGCGATGTGATTTGTGTGCATGTGTGTGCGGTTTTAAGTCACTCCTGTGGATAGGGAAGTTCTTGTGACAATGGCTATGGGAGACACAAGAGCCACTGCTTGGAAAATGAAAGAAAGCCAGTTATGTTAAAGGAAGAAAGTGAAGAGAATATTCATAGACTAATTTTGGGATAAAAGGCATTCTTCTGATGATGGTTTCTGAGGGACACAATAGAAAAAATTTAGGAATCAGGGGTGGGTAATAAGAGAGGACAAAAATCAAGTATGCGTAGGGTCCAATAGGAGATTAAAGCTTTGGAAATTAAGGCAACTTAGAGTTCTTGTGGTAACCGGTGTAAACAGAGACGAGGTTACAAGTAGATTATTTCTGGTGGTTTTAAGAAGTGTTGTTAGTGACAGAGACAGATGTAGAATTTAAGAACTTTACCCACTAAATTATTTGCTTCTTGATTCATCATTGAGATTAATATTCCCATATTCATGGGAATATTCAATTATGTTAAATGATTTTATTGTTTCACCACACTTTGTAGAATTTATTGTGGTGTTTGCAATTTGACAGGCAGTCTTACTGAATACTTGAGAAAATGAATACTTATGCTTTCAGTAATAAACTAGAAATTGCTTAAGGATAATCAATGTGATTAATATTTTTGACTAGAGGCACAGTTATATTCATGTTAATGAAAGGTAAATACAGCAATTCTGTCTGATTTCACAAATCAATTTAATTTCATAAATCTTAAAATGTTTCATGACAGGAATGGTTGGAACCTCCAGCTCATAGCTTTTCTATTCCTGTCTAAAGCACTGTACAATCACTTAGAAATGTATTAGATAGATAGATAATGCATTAAATAAATTTTAGTACAACTGTTACAGTTTTCAGACATTGAAATTGTGTAATTCTGATTCTGATTTGGTATTATTATTCTAAACAAGTACTTGCCAACTCTGCTTCATCTCTCCCTTAAAAAACCCAAACAAACAACATTTTATTGAGGGATAATTAACATATAATAATGTGCATATATTCTAAACAAAGTTTTAATTTTTTTATTCTTACCAAAATTTACCTTTATATCCACAAGTTACCACTTAGCAATATCTAATAATATATGTATTTCAGAATTAATAATTGATTAATGAGTTAGTAATTAATATAAAGAATGATGATTCTGTTAAATATCATTTTAGTTTGATTATTTACCCAGTTTTTGGTGTTAGAAACTAAGGATTGTTTGGAAATATGTTTTACTGGTTCAAGTACCCTTGACAAATGTGTAGAAAATTAGACTCATTGTACCAATTTCTTCCCATATAATACAGGTGAAGTGTAGCAGAGTTGAAAAAAATCAAAATATTGAAACTACTATTAGGAAGAAGAAAAAAGACTTATGTTCTTTAATATCTGTCAGGATAAATAGACGTTGTGTTTTATTGCACCCCCAGGAAAGGCTAATTAGATGAGCACATTTTTTTTTTTTTTAACCACGAACCTTTGATTAAGGAGCATATTAGTTTCCTATTGCTGCTGTTACAAATTACCGCACTTAGTGACTTAAGGCAACACACATTTATTCTGGAGGTCAGAAATTCAAAATGGGAAAGCAGGGCTGCACTCCTTTTAACGGCTGTGGGTAAGAATCCATTTTCTTGCTTTTTACAGCTCTAGAGGCTTCCTGTATTTCTTATCTTGTGGCCCCATTTCACTCTGACCTCTGCTTCCATTGTCACATGGCCTTCTCTGCCCTGACCCTCCTTCTTCCGATTATAAGGACTCTTGTGAGTACATTGGGCTTGCCCAAGTAGTGAGAGTAATCCTCTCATCTAAAGATCCTTAACCAAATCATACCTGTAAGGTTTCTTTTGCCACTAAGGTAACATTTAAAGGTCCAGGGATTAGGACATGGATATCTTTGGGAGACCAGTATTCAGTCTGCTACAAGCTCTAACAAATGTTTATTTTCAGTTATTTACGGTATAAAATTGTATGCAGTTATCACTAAGATAAACAATGACATGTCATTATTTGGATTTTTCTCTTTAACATCAGGCTTATGACTATTATCTTAGTCACATCCAACAATAGGGTAATTTCTATAATAGTGAAACTGATTTTTGGTTAAAATAATGTTATGAAGTTCTATCATAGGGCAAACCATTGGGTGATGAGATTATATACAATTCCAGGACTCCTTGGTCCTCAGAGACTCTATACCATGAAAAGCATCCTGTACTGAGTGAGTGTTATACTCATTGAAGACACTGCTTGAAAGGTGAACTGAATATTTATTTCAAGGAAGCTGAAATCCACAGCTTTTATATAAATGCTGCTGTTAGAACTATAGGTTTATCATATATACCAGATAATTATCTAATCATATCGTTTAGTGGATGAAGATAAATGCTGTACTAAGAAAAAACAAATGGATAATTTGAGTCCATTGTGTACCTGAAGTATGATATGCTACCAAAAATAATTATTAGATATAAAGCTTGCTCAGAAATAATATTGTCTATATCAAGAAAAATAATTCTGCCAAACTTGGATCTGATCATCCACAATCTAGAATACTTCATTTTTTCTAATACTATATTTTATAAGGAATGTTTAAAAGATACAGGAACATTTGAGAAGAAAGGTCACAGAAAAATAATCAAGCCATATGCATGATCTAAAGACATTTTTACTTATAGGAAATTATTGAATAAGTGTATTTTTGAGGAAGGTATGATAGCTCTTTTCAAATATTTAAAATTTGAAAGGGTGTGGTTAAGGTGGAAAGACAGATTAATGGGTCAGGGGGAGATTTATCTTGCCTTGATGAAAAACCCAAAACTAAAGGTCAGAATTGTCTTTAGATTGACATGAGTTTGAAGTGCAATAATTCCTATCTTCAAATTCCTTCAAGTTATCTTCAAGTTCCACAGATTTAACCTGAGACAGTTAAAAATCCATCTTTTTGAATTAAATTTGAAATAAATAGGTTTCACTATATTTGAAAAAATTTCCAAAACACTGATGGCTGTAGCAACCTATTTATATAACATTTATCAAATAGATACTTAACTCAAATATCCAAGATGTTTCTTTAAGATAGGCAGGTAAATAACAGGTTAGGAATAAAAAAGTTTAGTTATATTCTAAAGTACGATGCTTATTTCTTAGTGCTTCATGATTATTGAGGCAAACATTTTATAAGTCATGCAAAAATGTAATTATGACTTTGAGTAGTTCATAGTCCTCAATTATGATGTAAGTGTTTATAATACTCTTGTAAAAACTAAATTGATAAAAACCATCAAATCTGTCATCTATTCATTAATAACATCTATGGATAAGTTGGCTCTTTGAATATAATATAACTAATGCTCAGAGATTTTCTTTTAATGAATTTTGTACATATCTCTGTTATTGCATTGTATTAAAATACCTTCTTTAGATTTCTGTTATATGGACTACATGATTAATTATGGGAAGGCAGAAATATACCTTACTCTTCTCTTTGTCCACATTTCCTTATCTAATGCTTGGTACAAAACAGCATTCAATCAATGTTGATAAAGTTGTAGTAATAAGGTTAATTAAATATAGAAAAATTTGTGGTTTACTTTATTTAATTAGGAACTGTTATAACAGACAATGTTGAAACTTTCTTTTATGAATGAGTCTTCAGAGATTTTCCACTCTTTGCTACTAGAATTTCATTTTTTCATATAAGAGATCAAAAGTTGAAGTGTCTATAGGGACCTAGGCTAAGAAACAAGAAGAAATGAAAACTGGGTTAGACCAAGGAGCACATATTCTGCCCCACCAAGAAGCTTCCAGAGCTGCTTAGCTCCAGCCAACTATTTCCACAAGGGACAGTGCAACCACACGTTCCAGGTTTTCAGCTGAAGATGAAAATCTAGATTTTTATATAAAAATGTTCAGTTTTTAAATTATTGGTCATGCTGTGGACCATAAAAAACATATCTTTGAGCCCCGTTTTACTTGCAGGCAGCCTGTTTGTCTCCTCTGCTTTTAGTCCTTGAATACTTCTATGGGTTGGAGAGAAAACACTCCAGATGAGAAGCATAACATGAATAATTTATGCCTCATAAATGATGTCCTAAATACAGAGAATAGACCCTGCTTTTTGAGAAGGATGGGACATGTTGGAAACAGATGGAGGTGAATACAGAGTGTGGTGGTTAGTCATACTAGGGAGAGCTACATAAGACAAGTTATCATGTTTAGGACTATGTTCCCAGAGACTGGGTAATTTATAAAGGAAAGAGGTTTAATTCACTCACAGTTCCACATGTTTGCAGAGGCCTCACAATAATGCCACAAGATGAATGAGGAGCAAATCACATCTTATATGGCAGCAGGCAAGAGAGCTTATGCAGGGGAACTCCCATTTATAAAACCATCAGATCTCATGAAACTTATTCACTACCACGAGAACAGTATGGGGTAAACTGCCTCCATGATTCAATTATCTCTACCTGGTGCCGCCCTTTACACATGGGGATCATTACAATTCAAGATGAGATTTGGGCGGGGACACAAGCAAACTGTATCATTCCATCATTCACCTCTCCCAAATCTCATGTTCTCATTTTTCAAAACCAATCATGCCCTTCCAACAGATCCCCAAAGTCTTAACTCATTTGAGCATTAACTCAAAGGTCCACAGTTTAAAGTCTTACCTGAGACAAGGCAAGTGCCTTCTGCCTATGACTAACTTGTAAAAGCAAGTTAGTCACTTCCTAGATACAATGGGGGTACAGGCATTGGGTAAATACAGCCATTCCAAATGTGAGAAATTGGCCAAAATGAAGGAGCTACCACCTCCAAGCAAGTCTGAAATCCACTGGAGCAGTCAAATCTTAAAGCTCCAAAATGATCGTCTTGATTCCATGTCTTAGATCCAGGCCACTCTAATGTAAAAGGTGGGCTCCCATGGTCTTGGGCAGCTCTGCCCTGTGGCTTTGCAGTACAGCCTCCCTCTCAGCTACTGGTGTTGAGTGTCTGTGGCTTTACCAGGTGCACTGTGCAAGCTATTGGTGGATGTTTCATTCTGAGGTCATGAGGATGATGGCCCTCTTTTCACAGTTCCAGTAGGCGGTTCTTCAGTGGGGACCCCTTGTGGGGCCCTCAACCCCACATTTCTCTTCCACAATGCCCTAACAGAAGTTCTCCATAAGGGCCCTGCCCCTGCAGCAAACATCTGCCTGGACAACCAGGCATTTCCATCCATCGTCTGAAATCAGGCACAGGTTCCCAAACCTCAATTCTTGACTTCTGTGTACCAGCAGGCCCATCAACACATGGAAGCAACCAAGGCTTGGGGCTTGCACCTTCTGAAGCAATGGCCTGAGCTGTATGTTGACCTCTTTTACCCATAGCTGGAGCTGAAGCAGTTGGGATGCAGGGCACCATGCCCTGAGGCTGTATGGAGCAGAGGTCCCTGGGCTCAGCCCATGAAGCCATTTTTCCCTACTAGACTTTCAGGCATGTGATGGGAGGGGCTGCCATAAAGGTCTTTAACCTGCCCTGGATACATTTTCTCCATTGTCCTGGTGATTAACATTCCATTCGACTCCTTGTTACTTATGCAGATTTCTGCAGCTGGCTTGAATTTCTCCTCAGAAAATGGAGTTTTCCTTTCTATTGCAGGGTCAGATTTCTGCTCTGCTTCCTCTTGAACGCTTTGCTGCTTAGAACTTTCTTCTGCCAGATACCCTAAATCATCTCTTTCAAGTTCAAAGTTCCACAGACTTCTAGGGCAGGGGCAAAATGCCACCACCCTTTTTGCATAGCAAGAGTGACCTTTACTGCAGTACCCCACAAGCTCCTCCTCTCCTTCCTAGACCAGCTCAACCTGGATTTCATTGTCCATATCACTATCAGCATTTTGGTCAAAGCCATTCAACAAGTCTCTAGGATGTTTCAAACTCTCCCCATCTTCCTGTCTTCTTCTGAGCCCTCCAAACTGTTCCAACCTCTGCCTGTTACCAAGCTATAAAGTAGCTTCCACAATTTTAGGTATCATTACAGCAGCACCCCACTCTATCAGTAATAATTTACTGTATTAGTCTGTTCTCACACTGCTCATAAAGACATACCTAAGACTAGATAATAGAAAGGAAAGAGGTTTAATTGGCTCACAGTTCTACATGGCTGTGGAGGCCTCACGATCATGCCAGAAAGCAAATGAGGAACAAAGTCACATCTTATATGACAGCAGATAAGAGAGTTTGTGCAGGGGAAATCCCATTTATAAAACCATCAGGTCTCACAAGACTTATTCACTTCCGCTTATTCGCCATATATTTCTGGGTACTGAAAATATTTAACACTGTAGACTCACAGCATTAAGTCAGTTATGAATTATGGCTTCAGATATGTTTGGTTTTATCAGTGCGTTTTTCTCAAAACTTTTCAGTATTTTTTAAAAGATGTACTTCCTTCTCAAATTACCTATCCCATATTCAGACACATTCATTACTTGCATGGCAAAATAACAAAAACAGATTGGAGGGAATCTTGAAAGCAAATAACACTGTTTTTTCTTCACAAAATCATCATTATCCACACATGAGTTTTACAAGAGTAACCTTTCTGAAATTTTACTTCGATGATTAAAATAGTTGAATAGGAACTGTTTGTTCTTAGCAGGTTGGATAGGACTAAAAGATTGAGTGAAGAAAAGAAAGTAGATAACAATAATATTGAGAGTCAGAAAAACAGTAACAACTGATATTATTATGAAAATTTGGTCTTTTCTCAGAATTTCAAACACCAAAAAATTACTATATATTCAAAAAAGTTAAAAAATGCTGTGTTTTGTTGCAACCAGTACTTTTTAAATGTCTAAAGAATTTTATATGTTTCATTTAATATATATATTGCATCTCTATACATTATTGCAACCAGCACTTGTTAGTTTTCCAAAGAATTTAGTCTTCTGTTGGTCAATTTTCTTTTACATAACGACTCTAATCAAATATCAGTTATATTTTCTATGCGGTATATATATGTATATAACATATATGCATTTCCACAAAGCTATCTCATTTTTATATAATTAGAGGGAACCTATCTTTCTAGTTTTCCCTTGTTATATAAAAATGAGATAGCTCTGTGGAAATGCATATATATAATTGGAGGAATAAAGGAAAAGTAATTAAAGAAAATATTTTAAAATGGAGCTATACGAAAGCATAAAATTAAACTGAAAAAAAAAAAAAAGATGAGGATTGGATAGCTGTCTAAAACACAGATTGCCATGGAGATAATGGCTATTTCACAGACTCAGAGACAGAACTGTGGAACAGCAGATATTTTCCCTCCAGTTTTTGTGGCAATGTGATTGGCAAAGACGCAGGTGCATTATCAGCTTGATACTGCCCTGGAGGAACTGATGGAGATAATTATGATTTCTAGTAGGAAAACTGACCTAGAAATGATTTGTTATGTAAAGATAAAATGTATATTTATTTCCTTCCATGCCATGACCTTGGGTTTGAATTTTAGATTTCTTAGGTACTTCACTGGAAAACTCCAGTCTTATTTGGGTTTGATTGTTTGACCTCAGGTCTCAAGCTTTTATTTTTTATTTTGGTTTATTGAGTCTTTTTAGGTATAAATAGTTAGTTTTTTCATTTTAGATGTGCTGAAAACCTGCAGAAGACTCACAGAAAAGTGGCTTGAGAAAAAGTGAGGACATTTGCAGATTAAAAAAAGAAAAACAATTTCCTATTTGGGGGAAAATCTCAGAGATGAAAGAAATTGTCTCAGGAGGATTTCTCAGCATCATAATCTTCCTAAACACTGAATTCTTTTATTAAGTATGGAAATCACGTGTCACGTAAAGATAAGATGGTCAGAGTAGGAAAAGTTCTTACAATATATTGCTAATGATAATCCCTGAGGGAGTAATTTTAAATGATTTTCTAATGTGACAAGCAGATTTTTAATGATTTTCTCATCTTGAATCCATAAAACACAAGTCCTAGTGTGTCATAATAAATACAACCTGAGCTAAAATTTGATTTCCCAGGTGCACAGGGTTTTATTTAATATGAAATGTTCTACATAGGCATTGGAATTGCCATTGGTCGGGCTTCATTTCTATCTATACCTATGGGGATCATAAACAATCTTTTAATTGAAATGATAATCCATAACAGCATCGCTGGTTGGTGTATGAGCAACAGAGACCTTAATGTGAAAATTCTTCAAGTTTAATAGTGGTAACTGTTGAATTTTAAGTTTTGTGCTTTTTATCATAGATAAAAATGTAATTAGAAATTTTAATTAAATGGAAAGGCAATAACAGTTGCTTGTCACATAGAGGGTAAAGTCTCAAAATACATTTTAATATTCCTTTTCACCAAAAGAGTATTAATAATTAATAATTTCATAACCTCATACCTAAATTCAATTCAGATACTCACATTAGAAAGTTTGCATTTTTAAGGCATTATAAGACTAACAAAATCTGTTCTTATTTAATAATATAAAATGCTTTTCCATAAATGATGTTTATTATTTTAGGACCTTCAAAAATCCTTCAAATTTGATTCTTGTAAAAAAGTAAATGAGTTATTTTTTTCCATGTACTAAACAATTTGTTTCTCTTGATGAAACAGAAACATACACAAAGGTACACACAAGACACAGATACACAAACACAATTTTACTAACAGAATTGTTGTACATGAAAGTGATTTTTTAGAAAGGTGGGTGTCTTTGTGTATTTAGATAAGGATTTGATAAATTAAGAAGGCTGTGACTCCCAAAGTGTAAATGAGAATCTTTGTGGTATATACAAGGTCAAGGGAAATGAAGCGGCAAAGTTAAACACAGCATGCTTAAATACGGCAGAAAATTATCACTAGTAATAACAGGAAAGTGGATTAGAAAGTAAGTATTTTTTTTTTAAAGAAGGATCTTTAAAATCTTTTAATATTCATCAAAAATTACTGAGAAGGTTTTACATTTTCTGCTTAGGAAAATATAAAAAAAGTTTACTTTGCTATGGAATCTTTGTTTTAAGAAAGCCTTCTAGCACTACCATTCCAAAAAATTAACATTGGAAATCACTATCTGCAACAAGAACAACAGTAACGCTGAGTCTTGAATAATGGCGTTCACAGAGAGACTGTGATGCTGACAATACACGTATTCAGAGATATACAGTCTCTGCTTTGCCAGCACCTACGGGCACAAAGAAGCTTAAGTTTGGTTCAAGAAATGGCCAGGGCAAGGAGTCAAGTTTTTGTAAGGATGGTTTCCAAGAGAAGAGATGGTTTGCATATACTTAAAGAAGAAGCACCTAAGTTTATTGATTTTAAATCATTTCCCTAAAAAGGTTTAGAGCAGCTTAAAATTTTTCATTAAGTGGTCAGTTCCCTGAAGACAGACTCTGGGTTTTGCTTACTGTGTAGTGTTTGCAGGATGGTGAGGGTAGTTTCTGACTCACAGGAGGTGCTTTACCATCATTTTTGAATGGATAAATGTACAGTTGAGAGCAATCATAAAATTCATGTGGAAAATGAGGACATTAGACTTTCATGTTAGAAACTGCTGACTTTTATAACAAGTCAGTATAAATTTAGATGAGATTCGGTATCACATATATGAAATCCAAATATATTTCACCAAGTTTGTGCCTGTATTAGAAAACACATATATAGGCACACATAACAACTACTAAACCTCTCCCCAATATTGTTTTATTCACCAAGTCCGTTTATATGTATCTACAGAGTAAGGTCAGTATTTTAAACATGCTAAGTTTAACCTTGCCACTCCATTTCCTAAAACACTCCTTTGGCTTTACTTTTCATTAGAATATACTCCAGATCCTCATTCTTGCTTACAGAAATCTGACCCTCCCTACCCACTTCTTCATCCTCATCTCTCCACCAAGCTACAGCTACATAATCCTTTATAGGTTCCAGCAACTTGTGAACTTTTACCACAGGGCCTTTGCTTGAACTTTGCCTGGCCTTTGTCTTCTGCATTTAATGCTCTTCCCTTTGATCTCAGTGTGGTTGGTCCATTTTTGCCATTCAGATGTCAGATTATTCAGAAGTAATAGTCAATTACTCTGTAAATGTGACACTATTATAGCATAAAAATACAGTTTTTAATTCACCATAGAATTGATCCCTATTCTATAAAACAGAGGACTTTGTCTCTGTCTCTCAATATGATGCATCACATACATTACTTAGAAAGTTTTTTTAAAAAAATAAATGAAAGCATGAACTAGATAAAAGATTTGTAAGGGGCAGAATAAAAATGGAGGAATGTGTCAGAAGGTGTTAATTGGAAAAATATCCCTCAATGTATCAGAATAAATCAAAACATGATTAATAGACTATTTTATGGCAGAGTTATATGAATACTTCTTATGCACTGTAGAATTTTAATGATTCTTTTCTTACATGTTTACTTGCAGCAGGTTTTTAAAATTTATTTATTTATTTATTTATTTATATATTTAGAGACAGGGTCTTACTCTGTCACACACAAGCTGGGGTGCAG
This sequence comes from Cebus imitator, assembly GCF_001604975.1. NCBI lineage: Eukaryota > Metazoa > Chordata > Mammalia > Primates > Cebidae > Cebus > Cebus imitator. Next base: position 70,896 of record NW_016107558.1, on the reverse strand, counting down.
TGACATGATCCTGGTTGACTGCAACCACTACCTCTTGGGCTCAAGTCATCCTGTCACTTCAGCCACCTGTGTAGCTGGGACCACAGGCACATACCACCACACTAGCTGATTTTTGTATTTTTTGTTGAGATGCGTTTTTGCCATCTTGCTCAGGCTGGTCTTGAATGCCTGATCTACCCATCTTGGCTTCCCAAAGTGCTGGGATTATAGGTATGAGCCACTGTGCTCAGCCTACCTGCAGCATAGTTTTAATACTTAATAAAAAATTTAACCCAAGGTTAAACATTTTGAAAAAAGAGACATCAGTGAGACTTAAAAAATATATTAGTAAGATTGTGACTGATTTATTTAGAGTCAGATGTATGCTTTCTCATTCCAAAAAAGATTTGAAGCAGTTGTTACAAATATACACCAATATACAAAATGTTAGCAGTAAAAGTGAAGGGAAAATATACATATAAAAGAATACTCATGTTGATTTGATTGTAATAATAAACCAACTAAGTAATCACAAGAAAGTGATTAAGAGGTCAAGGGTAGTAAAAGAGTCAAACAACATAAGAAATATAGAGAATGACAGCGGTGCATAAAAGTTTTTTTAGTTGCCCCTATAATGTAGCAGCATGTAGTGAGTATATATATATATATATATATATATATATATATAATTTCATAGAGCACTGCATAATACTAAAAACTCACAGAGCAGAACTAAGAGAAATTGAGATCCCAAAATCCATAAAAAGGATCCATGAAACCAAAAGTTTTTTAAAAATGATAAACAAGATCAATAGACTGCTAGCTAGATTAACAAAGAAAAAAGAATATCCAAATAAGCACAATCAGGAATGGCAAAGGTGACACTGTAATCGATCTTGCAGAAGTACAAAAGATTTCCAGACAGTGTTACAGAACACCTCTATGCACACAAAGTAGAAAATCTAGGAAAAATAGATAAATTCCTGGAACACACAACCTCCCAAGACTGAAACAGGAAGAAACTGAAACCCTAAACAGATCAATATCAAGTTCCAAAATCGAATAAATAAATTAGTAATAAAACAGTTACCAACCCTAAAAGCTACTGACCAGATGGATTCACAGCTGAATTCTACCAGACATACAAAGAAGAGCTGATACCAATTCTACTGAAACTATTCCCAAAAAAATCAAGGAAGAGGGAATTCTCCTTAATTCATTTTATGAAGCCATCACTTTCATACCAAAACCTGGCAAAGACACAATGAAAAAAGAAAATACAGGCCAACATCCCCGATGAACATAAATGCAAAAATCCTCAACAAACACTTGCAAGTTGAATCTAGCAGCACATCAAAAAGATAATTCACTAAGATCAAGAATGCTTGCTTGATTACTGGGATGCCAGGTTGGTTCGACATATGCAAATCAATGAATGTGATTCACCACATAAAGAGAATTAAAAACAAAAGCCATATTATCATCTGAATAGATGCAGAAAAAGCCTTTGATAAAATTCAACATCCCTTATGGTAAAAACATTCACCAAACTAGGCATTGGAGAAACATACTTCAGAATAATGAGTCGTCTATGACAAACTCACAGCCAACATCATACTGAATGGACAAAAGCTGGAATCATTCCCTTTGGGAACTGGAACAAGACAAGGATGCCCTCTCTCACCACTCCTATTCAGTATAGTATTCAAAGTCCTAGCCAAAGTTGTCAGGCAAAAGAAAGAAAAAAAAGGCATCTGAATAGGAAAAGAAGTAAAACTTTCTCTCTTTGCTGACAATATGATTTTACATATAGAAAGCTCTAATGATTCTGCCAAAAGGCTCTTCAAACTGATAAAAATGATTTCAGTAAAGTTTCAAGATACAAATCAATTTATAAAAATCAGTATCATATCTTTGCATCAATAATGTTCAAGCTGAGGGCCAAATAAAGAATGAAATGCCATTTACAATAGCCACACAAAAATTACCTAGGAATACTCCTCACCAAAGAGGTGAAAGATATCTACAAGGAGAACTACAAAACACTGCTGAAAGAAATCAGAGATGACACAAATAAATGGAAAAACATTTTATACTCATCAGTACTGTTAAAACTGTCATACTGCCCAAAGCCACCTACATATTTAACACTACTCCTATCAAACTACTAATTTAATTTTTCACAGAATTAGAAAAAAACTATTCTAAAATTCATATGGCACCAAAAAGGACCTGAATAGCCAAAGCATTCCTAAACAGAAAGAATAAGCCAGAGACATCATGTTATCAGACATCAAACTATGCTATAAGGCTACAGTAACCAAAACAGCATGGTTAAAAACAACACATAGACCAAAGAGACGGAACAGAGAACCCAGAAGTGAAGCCCCAGAACATCTGTAGCCATCTGATCTTCAAGTAAGTCTACAAAAATATGCAATGCAGAAAGGACTTTCTATTCAATAAATGTTGCTGGGATAGCTGGCTAGCCAAATGCAGTAGAATGAAACTGAACCTTACCTTTCATCATACATAAAATTGAACTCAGGATTGATTAAAGATTTTAATGTAAGACCTCAAACTATGAGGATCCTAGAAAAAAACCTAGGAAACATCACTCTGGACATCAGCCTTGGCAAATAATATATGATTATATCCTCAAAAGCAATTGCAACAAAAACAAAAATTGACAAGTGGGGCCTAATTAAACTAAAGAGCTTCCATACAGCAAAAGAAACTATCAACAGAGTAAACAGACAACCTACAGAGTGGGAGAAAATATTTGCAAACTATGCATTCAACAAAGGTCTAAATCTAGAATGTGCAAGGAACTTAAATAACTTAAAGAAAATCCCATTAAAAAGTAGTCAAAAGACATGGACAGATACTTCTCACAAGAAGACATGCATACAACCAACAAACATGAAAAAACACTCAACATCACTAATCATAATTGCAAATCAAAGCCACAATAAGATACTATCTCACACCAGTCAGAATAACTGTTATTAAAAAGTCAAAACACAACAAACACTGGTGAAGCTGAGGAGATAAGGAAATGCTTATACATTTGGTGGGAATGTAAGTTAACTTAGCCATTGTGGAAAGCAGTTTGGAGACTTCCTAAAGAACTTAAAATAGAACTACCATTTAACCCAGCAATCCTATTACTGGGTATATGCCCAAAAGAAAATAAATCATTCTACTGAAAAGATACAAGTACTCCTTTGTTCGTTGTGATGCCATTCACAATAGCAAAGACATGGAATCAACGGCAGATTGGATAATGAAAATGTGGTACATACCGTGGAATACTACATAGACATAAAAAATAATGAGAGCATGTCCTCTGTAGTAACCTGGATGCAGCTCAAGACCATTATCCTAAGCAAATTAATGCTGGAAATACTGCATTTTCTCACTTATAAGTGGGAGTTAAACATTGGGTACTTATGGACATAAAGATGGGAATAGTAGATAATGAGAACTACTGGAGGAGAGAGGATGGTAAAAAGGGCTGAAAAACTTACTACTGTGTACTATGCTCACTACCTGGGTGACAGGATCAATGGTACTCCACACCTCAGCATCAGACAATATACCCAGGTTACAAACTGGCACATGTGCCCTCTGAATATAAAAAAAAAGTTAAAAAAAAAAAAAAAGACTTCGTAAGACAAACCAAAAGTAAACAAAATCTCCCAAGAAAAACAAGGTGATGGACACAGACCAATATTGTCAACAATGAATTAGAAAGTACTAAAAATACACTGTATGATCTAATTGCATTTATTTACTGCAGAGCAGCAGATACTTGTTGGTGTCCTCAAGGTTTGCCTACCCACCCTAAGAAATGCCTTTTTATACCTGAGGAATAAACTTCTGAGGTCAATGTTTAGACTCCATGGATTTTGGATTCAATCTGGTTCAGATTCTCTCTTCTAGAAACTTGAAATTGAGGTTTGGAGAAGTAAGGAGTCTCTTCAGACTACCTGTACCCTGGCTGCTCAAAAGCTGTAGGAGAGCTTTTTTTTTTTTTTTTTTTTTTTTTTCTTTAGGTGGATGGATGGAAAAGCAGAGAAAGATGGATCTATCCAATAACAAAAAGCAGACAACTAAACCCTGAGAGGTAGGAATAACAAATTGTGAGATCCTAGAGAAAAACAAAGCAGCTTTAAAACAAACAAACAAAAACAAAAAACAGCACTCCTGTTAAATGCTACATTTGATCATACATCTCAATTTTGGTTCCAAAGAAAAAAGAACCTAAATTAATTTTGCTTAATCTAAAAGAGTTTATGTTCTTGTAAGAAAAAGTGTGCTGATCAACACAGTGATATATGCAAATTCCTAAGATGACTATCACATCTTAAATTATACTGGATGATTCCTTTAGTTGTAAAGTATAGCTCCTCTGTTAATCTAGAAATTTTGGAAACATTATCCTAAACTCCATAGATTCCATGATAAATTATATATGGACATAATTTATACTAGATGGATTAAAGTAAAATATATGCAAAATATAATTGGTATGTAAAATATCTCATGAATAAAATTTGAGAAATAATGGTAAAGCAATAATTGACAGAATGAAAAACTGGCCTAGGCTGGACCAAAGCCCAATCTGAAATAATGAAAAATGGCCTTCCAGACCAAAATCTAATTCACACACAATGTTAGAACCATAAAAAGATTATCTGAATGGACCAGACTGGAAGACACTGTCCTTCATTCTGGCCATGATAGAATGTCTGCCAATTATTACGTTTATTGAAAGAATGCTGGAAAATTAGTTGAGTTTTCCCATAGAAAAGAAATAAAGGAGCTGAACGGAAGGATATTGATTGGTTAGGTTATAAAACACAACTTTAACTTGGTTCTTTTTGTAGGTAGATCATGTCATTTGGTGTTCTGATTGATGCCTTTAACATTAAAAGTCCAATTTAATAAAAACATGGTCCTTCTGGCTTTTGGATAGTCTTATCTCATTATCCACTTTTTCTTCTTCTTTTCCTCTATTCTACTTTCCTTCCTTCTTTCATCTTTCTTCTGTATTTTTATTTTTTAAAATTATATACATGTGGTCACATAATACATGTAGTTTAAAGAGCACATAGTTCCATAAGAGTTGTTAAAAAAATACATCAATTCAGAGCATTCACATTTCTTTCTCCCTAAAGCAATCCTTTTCAATTGTTTTAGTTGATTCTTTGGGTATTTATCTTCATAGCTCAATATAAACTTCATGCATTGTTACTTCCCAGTTTTTCAATTTCACGCATTGATTTTTGACTGTGAAAGAAAAGGATTTAGCCTTTATCCTTCTTACCTCTCCTCTACCGCCCCACATACTCACTTCTTATTATCTTCTCATTGTATCTTTTTTTTTTTTTTAATTACGTTTTGTAGCCTAGTTGTAGTTGGAGACCTTAATGTTTACATCATGGTCATGCTCTAAATTAGATCTCTTAGTGAACGAGAATTATTACACTTCTCCACTAAAGAATACAAATTTTTTTTTGGTATGGACTAAATTTTTGTTCATTTAGCTTTCTGCATACATATTATTGTTCAACCTTAAACCCTTTGTCAATTATCCTCACCATCAAATTAATATTGAAAAATCCTTTTCTAGATCCTCAGACCTACGTCACTCTGGGCTGGGTTTCTACTGTACCTGGCATACAACTGTCCTCTGGACACTCCTTTTCATGCTCATTCTGGGAATTTCTTTGGGCTGTTTCCTCAGTGACCTCTCCTATTCCTGTCAGCCTCTTATCCATTCCTTTGCTTTTTTCTTCCTAGTTTCAGAGGAGCACATTACCTAGTAGATTTCTGGAGAAGTGTTTGTGGAAGGTGAAATTGCTGAGAACTTGGAAGTCTGGAAATGTCTTCACCTTCCCATTGGAGAGATAATTGATATAGATTTTAAGTGGGAGATAATTTTTCTTTAGTGTAAATAATTTTCTAGCTTCTAATGCTGTTGAGAAATCTAAAAATACCTCTGTCTTTTTTATATGATCCATTGTTTTTCTTCCATAACATGTAATTTTTTTCTGTTCCTTGTTTCTGAAATTTTAAGATTATGTGTCTTCAAGTAGGTCTACTTTTTTCCATCATGTTAGGCATCAAATGGTATCTTTTGAATTGGAAACTTCAGTTGTGACAAATTCTCTTGGATTATTTTATTCATGATTTGCTTTTCTCTCTATTTTCTGTTTCTTGAATTCCTACTGTTAGGATATTGGGAAAACTGGACTATTTTCACAATTATCTTTCTGTTTCTCATTTTCCTGTTTTTACTTGCTCCAATTTCACAGGAGGTTTTATCTTTAAAAACAAAAATCTTTCCATTGAGTTTGATAGGTAGGGAAGACCATGACCCAAGTGTGAGGACCAGGGGTGGCAAATCGAGGAAGAGCTTGACACTGGGCAGTATGTGAAGGAGTGGGACCTTGCATAGCATAGAAACCCTTGTCCCATAAATGGCCAATTAGTTTGGTAAGAAAATACACACATCAAAGCAAATGTTGGTATTTAAGATCAAAAAGAAATATTTTAAGTTCCTAGGAAGAAAAAAAGTATTAGCTACAAAGAAAAAATAATATCGGCATAATATTGGACTTCTTTACGCAACACTGGAATTGCATATCAAGGCTATCATGAGGAAAAAGAAAACAAACTAAAACCTAAGATTCTTATATTAATCCCATATTAAAGTTACTTGTCAGAGAAAATGAAAATTAGTTTAGAATATCCAGAATATCAGAAAGTATATCATCTTTCACATACCTGTTCTAAGAAAAATACTTTAAAACTCTATTACAAACAAAAGCAAATAAACCAGAAAAATCTCTTCTTAGAGGAATAAACAAAATCATATTTTAGCTAAAACTGACAAGTTCATATAGAAAAAAATGGAAGTTGGAAGTAGATTAATTATTGATAACAGAATTAGGGGACCCTGGAAAGTAAATCCCCAATCCACAACGAGCAATTGTGAAAGACAAGAACTAATCCACAGAATCTTTAAAAGTCTCAGAAAATAGTGGTAAAACAGGATGGGCACATTGGCTTTTGCTAGTAATCCCAGTGCTTTAGGAGACTGAGGGGATTATTGCTTGAGGCCAGGAGCTTGAGACTAGCCTGGGCAAGATAGCAAGATCCCATGTCTACAAAATAAAAATTTAAAAATTAGCTGGGCATGCTAGCTACTTAGGCGGCTGATGCAGAAGGATCAATTATTTTTCAGTAATAAACCAAAATGAAATCCTGCATTTCTCCTATCCCAAGCCTTCTTAATTTATGCCTTCATAATGATATTTAATTCCTTAAGAGCTTTAATCAACAAAAAGAAAGATGAGCTTCTCAGTTCACAAGAGCTTCCCCTGACAGAGGGCATTTTAATAATGCTAGGTCAGGAAAAGGAGCTTTCTACCCGAAGATGCATCTCCTCAGTGTCAGGCATAAAGCTGAACAGACAGACAGAAAGCATTATGAAAACTCTAAACGGGGCCAGAGTTTGATTCAGGAACATGAAATGGAGGACCAAGACTTTAGATAAAGGGAATAAGGACTGTGGGCAATACCCTGGAATAGTCATGGATCTCTGCAGCTAACTTCAATTTGCTAACAACTCAGGTAACTCCCTGGGTAAAGAATCCTCAATTAAAGACACAGAAATGGGACAGACCCTCATTGCAGCATTCAAAGTCTTTAATTTGGTCCTAATATGTAATGAGTGAAGTTAGGTGGAAAATTTAGACATGTTTATAGTTTCTGTAACAACATTTAAAGTAACATTAAATTTTGTTTGATGAATAAATTCATTGGTATAATTCTGTCTTCAGTGCTTGCAAGATGGTGTTTGTACATAGGGGTGTATTTGTGCTTTGTATTAGAATAACTGATATTTCTAGATTTATTACTAAATAAAGCACTATAACAATAACATTTATAATCAGGAGCAAAACAGAATGAAACAATAGAAACATTTAAAAATTTTTCTATTAGTGCTACACATGGTTATTCACTCAATGTAATCTTCATCCTTTTAAAGTGTACTATAGGGACATCCATGTTTGACCTGTTTAAATAAATTCTTATCTAAATATTGAACAGAAACAAGAACAAGTCATGTTCAGGAATAACTCTGCATTGTAAAAAATAACAAACCAGACTACACCCTTTTTATACTGGAGATTTCTCTTTTCCTCTCCCTTTCTTTAACCCCCCCGTGTTGTGCATACATTACTATATCATGTAGTTAATTTTAGCAAAGTTTGCGTAAGTCATGAACCATCCTGGCAGCTTTTCTGTTGCAAATTCAGATTGAAAACATGAAAACTGTGACAGTGCCTTTGGGAAAAAAATACGCCCCAAGTAGTGCATGTCATTATGAAAGGAAAGGTAGCTTTGAAGAAGCACGTGACATGATTGCAGCTACAGCTCAGATATGCCTCTTGGAAAGTAGTGATAGTTGCCTATACACAGGAGAAAGGTTTCTTTGCTGTTTCAGTGACATCGGCCTTTGAAGAAAAGGTTTCTTTTGACTTATGCATTTCATAGTACTTACGAATAAAAAGAAAGGTGAAACTCCTGTGGCTATTCCTATCCAAGGTATATGTACACACTCCAGGATATTGTTATGTTATCTGACAGTCATTAAATCTCAAAACTTCACTTCAGGGATCAAATAACCAGACACTTAAAAAACAAAGCTGACAGAAAAAAACCACAAAGTAACTTCAAAAAGGTCATGCCTCAATAACTAGGTTAAGTTTTTGAGATATTGTACTGTTGCGTTAAACTGAGATCTGAATCTTTGATAGTTTGAAAGCATATGACAAAGTTCCAAATCAGTGATTCTTGACAAAGCTGTGAAGGAATATTGCAAAAATATAAAATTAGTTTGTTGTTCTGAAAAAGTGACTAAGAGAGAAGGAATTAATATTAACACAAGAGTCATACTGTTGGAGTAAAAGGCCTCATTTTGTTATTTGAGAAAGAATGAATGAATTGGTAGAATGAAAAGACATTTATTTGTACAGGATAAAGAGTAAAGGTTTGCTAGTATAGTATTACATGTGCACTCATGCATATTTTCATACATGATTCAGAATAGAAGAGATGTGACTGCCTGTCGACCTGATGTCAAGGTTACAGGATATAGGGCACATGGAAATCTTTTCCTATTGACCAGATTATTGAAGAAAAAAACTGCTGTTATAATTTGGCCCCAATTTGTGTCTACCTCAAAATCCTTTTCAAACCTCTAATAGTTTTTTAAAAATGACTCTTCTACCAGGCTTGCTTTTCCTGGCCTCTTATTTAAGCTATGAAGAGAGAGGGAGACACTGGGCCATTAAAAAAATTAGAATTAGTGATATTGATATTATTAAGTGATAGATCATGAGAGAGAATAAACACATCTTCTCTGGATAGAGAATTTTTAAAAAAACCATAGAATGTATAGATGTAAGTAATAACAGTTCTAAGAATCTTATATCTAATTGTGTTAAGTGATGTCCAGGTGTTTGGGAAGGTCCATTTGCCATGATTTTCATGTCCTGTGGATAAAGTAGAGAAGAATTTCTGTCTTTATTAAATTTATTACCAAGGAAAACAGATGAGTTGTGTCTGGGGCATTCACTGTGCTGTTACTAAGGCGTAGAATGTTAGTTAGAGGAGTATAGATGATGTTTTATGGAAGCACTCTATACCTTGATTCTTGGAGTGTTTTCTGTGCGTTTGCCTTTTGCCAAAAGCATCCTCAAAGCTTTACCTAATATATTATGGCAGAAAATCATACAATTTTCCGGGCACTCAATGTTAATGAAGGAGATTGCTGTTAGCTCCCTGACCAGTCTAGGGGCACAAGCTGTCCCAAGCCAAGCCCTTTTGCTATCAGGGCTAAAGGAATAACCACATCCTTATATTAGTTTCTCTTTCCCACCACACCAGTCTGACAGAGGAAAGCAGAAAAAAAGGCGGCCTAACTCATTGAGAGAATACATTAAAATTTGGTGCAAAATAACAATAAAGAATTTGTATCTTTGGCTGTATTCCTTTGTGTATTTATGCCATATTTGAGGATATTTTGGAGAAGGAGGGACAGAGGCAAGACAGGGTTTCAGATGGAGGAATTAATAATTGATCCTAGAGGTGGATGTGGAAGCAACTGATTCACGCAGAGTACATTGTCACATCATTAATAGCAGTAAACGGGTGGTTATGCAGAGATAAAATCATTCACTCAATTTTGTATTTTGTATTTATCTTTTGAAGGTTACACTACTTTGGAGGTTTTATTTAAATAAAGCTAACATGCATTTTTTTTTTTTTTTTTTTTTTTCCAAGTGTCTTTCATATTCTGGGTCCCAAGATAGTGTCTGTAGGAAATTAAAGAATAAGGCAGTCAGCCTGACTTTGAGGCTCACATGATAGTATTCTCAATAGCTAGTTTCTCTCATTCTTGAGATACTGTTATTACAAATAACTTTTCATTTTTAAAGATATGCACCATATTTTTCTGTTTTTTTCATCAAGGATAGAATGTACAAACATATATAACCTACACCCAAAATACCTTATAATTACACGCACACACACACACACACACGCCACATATCTTTCTACCTACTCATGCAGGAGAAGATCATCCAGAAAATGTGTCTATTTTTGGCTGCAGGATTACCACACACCAAAAAATGTGCAACATTTTACCTTCTCGGCTGAAAAGCCAGAGCTTTGAGAACTGCTGGAGACGCAGATTACTCTTTATCTGGGAATAAATCTAAGAGGTCCTTCCACTGAAATTCTAGATTCTTGGAAAGAATAGCTCTTCTTGAGATAAAAGTGATTTTATGGCAGGGTGGGTCGCTTCCTTGAAAAGTATAGACCTGTGTGTTTCCTCATGAAAAGAAACTCATGAAGATTGAGGCCACTGAGGGATACGGTGCTTGGTTTCCAAGAGAACTGGACTCCAAGAACCTCAGCATGGGTTATTCACAGAAGTTTTCTTGGAGATCATGTTTGACTTAGAACACATGGATGTCATAATTTTAGAGATGCTCACCTGCAAATGGATCATTCAAGTTCTGACAAGGACAAATAAGAATGAGAAATGACCAGGCTTTTTTTCCCCACTCTTTCTAGACTGTGATTAGCTAGATCTAGTATAATCCCAAGCAATAGGAAAAAGAATCTTTGCCAAAAAAAAAAGTATGAATTTTTTGACAACTTTGCTAATTGAGAGTAGAGTCAAATATAATTTGATTGAAAAAATAAATTTTGGCCAAGCGCAGTGGCTCATGCCTGTATTCCCAGCACTTTGGGAGGCTGAGGCAGGCAGATCATGAGGTCAAGAAATCAAGACCAGCTTGACCAACATGGTGAAACCCTGTCTCTACTAAAAATACAAAAATTAGCTGGGCGTGGTGCACGTGCTTTTAATCCCAGCTACTTGGGGGACTGAGGCAGGAGAATCACTTGAACCCAGGAGGTGGAGTTTGCAGTGAGCCGAGATCACGCCACTGCACTCCAGCCTGGTGACAGAGCAAGGCTCCATCTCAATAAATAAATAAACAAAAATAAAAATAAATAAATACATTTTATCTTTCTCATACGAAAGTATCACGAAACTATTGTGTACCAATTAGTGAAACATAAATACATATGTTATAGAAATGTCTCCCTCTGCAGATGTTCAGCAACATTCTAAGAAAGTCTGTTAGGACCAACTAAGAAAAGAAACTGGGGTGTTATAAAAACAAAACCAAACAGCTGCTATTTGGTTACAGCAGAGAAGAGTGTTGGGGTTAAATAAAGAACATTCTTTCAACTGCTTGTGGAGCACAGTAGATTTCATTTTTAAAATGTTAACGTTTTAAAATGAGATCTGTTGGGCTCTCTCTTAAGCGGGTGCGGAGGTGGGGATTGCATGCTTCCAGATCTTTATAAAGGGCCAGAAGTACATGTTGTCATTTACAGGCAGAGGATGGTAGCAGAGATCTCTTCTTACATTTAAAGTTTGACCCATATTCACCCCAAAATTTACGCATTTCATGATTTTAGGCTGTTTCTGATGTACTCTTTTTGCATTGTTACATCTTTTTAATACTTTATTTACCTAAAGAAAAGAAATGAAGGCAAGAGTGTCAGGTGTTAGCCGGTGGTATTGTGTGGCTATATTAAAACATCAGAAATTGTCTGATTTTACTAAATTGATCATCTTACTTTTGGGAACCCTGATTATTTTAGATCATTATATCTAATTAAAAGGCCTGAAAAAATGAATTTGAATGTAAGGGGTTAAATAGCTTTGCAATTTAGATTATAAATCAAACTAAATTGTTATATACTATATTTTCAATTCTACTCAATGAATTCATAACTATCGCTAGACATGTAAGAGTTATAGACTCGATTTATAATATACACATTCTTGCCATAAATCTTAAAACTAATCGTGAAGAGCAGTGTGATAAATAGAATGAAGCCCATTGCTTTCACTTTGAGGAGAACTTAATAGAAAGAGCATCTTCAGTTTATAAAATCAGCCTAATTTGTGCAGGGTGATAAACTCCAGGGGGTAAGAAGGCCAATAGTTAAGGAAAAAACAAACTATGGTCTCCTTTTGGCAAGTAAAGCAAAATGTTTTCCTTGTTGTGTTATCCCAGCCTATCTTCATGGAATTATTGAGAGGAGAGCTTTTATAATGGAGAAGCAAAAATGCACTGCTGAAAAGAGCAAAAGAGATTAATTTTTAGTAAAAGGTATCTAATGTCAAAAAAGCAGGAGTATGTTTCACCTTCTCTAATTGACAGAGGATTTTTCCTCACTGTGAGACATTAGCCTAGTCTTTTTTTTTTTTTTTTTTTTTTTTTAAACTGCCTTATTAACAGCATGTGTTTGGGGACTCTGCATTACCTAGATTAACACAGTTTCAGCAGGTGTGCTAATACCCCAGCCTCAGAAGTCACATGCCGGTAGCTGAAAGGCGAATAAGTGGGATGGCTAAAAGTCTGCTCTGAGGTCATCTCAGTGAGAACATATGGTTTCATTGATTAGAACATGCCTAAGGAATGAACTTCTCATTTGCAATTTGGGAAACATACATTTCTTCTGGAATACACTTTTTTTTTAAAAAAACTTTCTGCTCATGGTTGACCTCACTTTTTTTGTTTAACCAAACCCATTAATCAAACATATCCCAGAGGTGGCTAATGATCTTTTAGAATTTTAATATATCAGAAAGTCAAGGATAGTACAAATTGATTGACAATACCAACCATATTAGGTTTACTATGCTGTAAGTGCTTCCCTCATCTTTTAAAAATAACAGCCAATCTGGTTAGCAGAGGGCTGCGGTTACAACAGTAAGGATTTTATGCACTTGTCTACAAATTCAACAATCAAAAATGGCTCTGCAGTTCTTACAAAGCAGTTTGATGCAAATCTCTTTGAAATAAGTTATCACATTTTCCTTTCTAATATCTGAAGATACTTACACACACTACCCAACACAAGATATTTATATCATTGTGAAAAACACTTTTCTTCTGCAATACTTCAATTTTAAAAACTCATGTCCCTTTTCTGTATTAAACTTCTATAGGACAATTATTAAATATATAAAAAAGAATAAAAATAGAAATTGTTTGAACTGGCTGGTGAATATCTAAACTGCTCTGATGGATTACTGGCCTTAGTTCAGCTTTGCAGTTGCATGTTTGGATCCTCAACATCTGGTTTTTTAATAAATCCAAAAAAATTAGACTTTTGTAATACAGAGAGACAATATTTCTCTATAGACCACTTTCTCGACAGCCTCTGTTATCTACATATTACTCTATTACATAAACAGAACACAAGAGACATTGAGAGAGAGGGATACAGATGAGAGAGGGTTGATAGATACAATGATCGATAGATGATAGATCCATGGAATGATAGATGCTAGATAGATAGATGCTAGATAGATAGATACAGAGAGACAAACAGAGAAAGAAAGAGACAGAGACAGCTGTGGGAGGGGAGAGAGAGTCAGTGGAATTAGTGATCTTACAAGAGACAGGCCATCTAGGTTTCCCCAACATGGGACATTTGTTTTTAGTTCAAATCTAATCAAAGGGTAATGCTTGGAAGAAATATTTTCCTTGTAGCTAGAACAAAATTCCTTTAGAAAGAAGCTGTCTTAGTTGAGAATAAATGCTGATAAACTTATTGCAGAGACAAAGGGGTTTCAGGCTTGATCTCAATTTTTCAGTAAGAGAAAAGTTGCTATTCAAAGTAAATAGCAGAGGAAGGAAAAATGGAGCGAAGATGAAGTTTCTATCTAGGGCTACATTACGCCATTTTCAGCAAAACATTTAAATATTCAATAAATAGGATTTTTTTTTTTTTACTTTAAAGATGTTTTTTAACTATAAAGATGTGGCATAATATTTACAAATTCCAAAAACACATTTTGCCAAAATATTAATCATAGGCTTTTCCATTTTTTCTATATTACTATTATCTTATTTAAATGTAAATTAGATCATATCTTATGCTTCCCTTCAAAACTATCTTCTGAGTCTTTCTGTGACATCTCGAATAAAATCCAAGTCTCTGCCTATGGTTTTCAAGGCTTTGTAGGTCCTAACACTTGCCTCTCAAACACATCTAGTTGCCCCTGCTTCCTAATATTTGAACTCGCGATTCTTTCTGATTAGACTTCCCTCTCCCTTACTCTTTATGGAGCTAGGTCCCTCGTCTCCAAGTCTCTGCCTTAGAAAGCCCTTCTGTGATCACCGTGTCCAAAGCCAGCAGCCTTCCTGTTATGCTTTATCTGGGCTCTTTAGTTCTTTTTCTTAAAGAAATTATGCACCTTGGACATTTTTAAAATTCAGCTTTCATTTTACTTAACCTCCCTTCCTGCAGCATCTATATATCTATCTCTTAACCTGGGAAATAAGTTCAATAAAGGCTGAGGCCTTATCGACCTTTTAAGTTGATTCCAGGGCCTAGCACAGTGCCTGGTTCAAGTGGAAGATGAATGAATGCTGATTTTCATAGGGACTGTATCCAAGCCACTGGGGTAGGGTTGGAGTCACATTTACTGACTGGAAAGGGGGACAATGTTAGACAGTGGGAAACCAAATATTAATAGAATAAATAGGTCAGGGCTCTGGAGCCCCTGAACCTTCTTCTAGAGAGGGCCTGCTCTTTTTAATTTTAAATATTGGGCTTCATTGCAATATTAAAAAAAAAAATATATATGCTAAAGCTGAAAAAGATTAGAAAGCACTGAAATAGATGAGGAATTCCCTTTTGCATTTGTTTAGGCCTTAGTAAAAACCAACACTTTAGGGTAAGTATATCCTTAACTAAGTGGAAAACAAAAAAAAAAAGGAAAATTAAATTTAATTGAATTTTTATATTACATGTCTCCTTATAATTGTGCAAGACTCTTCCAGTTGGCTACCTGATAGCCATTCCAAGTTATCTCTCAGAGGGCTGAGAAAATGAGAACACCCATTTCCCTGGAAGTTCCTTTCCAGGGAAGGATGACCATGTGACTTATTTCTGCCCAATGTGACTTGAGAGTAGGTTTGTGAGGAAACTTCTGGGGAACTTTTGTTCTGCTGCTGTGACTAGTGACAATGTCTCCTCATGCCTTTCATGTTATTCTGTTGCCCAGTGTCCTGGCTTTATTGTGCTACAAGATTATAACTGTACCTCTTCTTTTCTTCATGTATGTGACATAAATCCATCTTTTGCTAGATCCTTCTTTATCAGATCATCTGCATCATAATACAGGTTCATATTTGACATAATCTGTGTTTTGACAACACTACATTTGATTTTTTTTTCAACTTACTGGTCAGGAAACTGAGGCCCAAAGAAGTTAAACATTTTGGATATCCCACCCCCAACTATAAAAATTCTTCTTGTTATCTTCCTATAACATCATCATCATTCACAGGAGACTATTGTTGGCCAGGCATTTTACATACAATCTGGATCCTTTTCTTTTATGTCTAATCCTATACCTTTATGCTTTATCTTCCTGTCTACTTTTCCAAAAAATAGATGATGAGACTGAGACAATGAGATTATGCAATTTTACCAAAATAGCTCTGTCAGTAAACAGAAGTCAATGTTTAAAATCCTGTTGGTCTGAGACTTAAACACATGTACTTTACATTTAAATATATATATATATATATATATATATATATATATATATGTATGTATATATTTTATTACACTTTAGGTTCGGGGTACATGTGCAGAACATGCAGGATTGTTGCATAGGTACATACATGGGAATGTGGTTTGCTGCCTCCATTCCCCCATCACCTATATCTGGCATTTCTTCCTATATTATCCCTCCCCAACCTCCCAACTCCCTGCTGTCCCTTTCCTAGTCCCCCTCAACAGACCCCAGTGTGTGATGCTCCCCTCCCTGTGTCCTGTGCCTCATAAATCATGAGACACTAATAAGAACTATAATTATCTGTATTATGTGTAAACAACCAGAATCTCCATTTTCTTGATATACACCCTTGAAAACCTCACAGGGAAAAAAAGATGGCAAAACATTGTCATGAGACAGGGTAGACTGATTACATCAAATTTTTCCCAAACTCACTAGAGAGGCCAGAATTCAAATTCAGGAAATGCAAAGAACCCCTGTGAGACACTGTGCAAGATGACCAGCCTCAGGATACATAGTCATCAGATTCTCCAAGGTCAACATGAAAGAAAAAATACTAAAGATAACTAGACAGAAGAGGCAGATCACCTACAAAGATAACTCCAACAGGAGAACAATGGACCTTTCAGGAGAAACCCTAAATGCCAGAAGAAATTGAGAGCCTATATTCAGCATTCTTAGAAGAAACTCAAACCAAGAATTTCATATCCAGCCAAACTAAGCTTCCTAAGCGAAGGGGAAAAATGATCCTTTTCAAATAAGCAAATGCTAAGAGTATTCATTACCATCAGACCTGCCTTGTGAGAGGTCCTTAAGGTAATGCTAACTGTGGAAATGAAAGACCATTACGGGCCACCACAAAAACACACTTAAGTATGTAGGCCACTGACACTATAAAAGAGTGTACACAATCAAGTCTGCATTATAACTAGCTAAGATCATAATGACAAGATCAAATCTGCACATATCAATATTAACCCTGAATGTAAGTGTACTAAATGCCCCACTTAAAAGGCACAGAGTGGCAAGGTGGATAAAAAAACAAGATGCAATGATATGCTGTTTTCAAGAATCCTATCTCATGCAATGACGTCTATAGGCTCAAACTAAAGGGATGGAGGAAAACCTATGAAACAAATAAAAAACAGAAAGAAGCAGGGACTGCTATTTTAATTTCAGACAAAACAGACTTTAAATGAACAATTATCAAAAAAGACAAGGCCATTACATAATGGTAAAGGGTTTAATCAATAATAATACCCAATTATCCTACATATATGTGCACCCAATACAGGAACACCCAGACTCATAAAGCAAGTTCTTAGAGACTTACAAAGAGCCTTAGACTCCCACATAATAATAGTGGGAGATTTCTACACCCCATTTACAGTATTAGACATATCATCAATGCAGAATATTAACAAAGGTATTCAGGACCTAAACTGAACACTTGACCAAATGGACCTAACAGACATCTAAACAACATTCCGCCCAATGACAACAGAATATACAGTCTAATCACCTGCACATACATAATCTAAAATTGACCATACACTCAGCCATAAAGCAATTCTTATCAATTCAATAAAATCAAAATCATACCAAGCACACTCTCAGACCACAGCACAATAAAAATAGAAATACTAAGAAGGTCACTGAATATCATACAATTACATGGAAATTAAGTAACCTGCTCCTAATGACTTTTGGGTAAATAGTGCAATTAAGGCAGAAATTATTTGAAACTAATTGAAACTAAGATACAACATACCAGAATCTCTGGGTCACAGATAAGCAGTGTTAAGAGAAAATTTTATAGCACTGAGTGCCCATATCAAAAAGTTAGAAAGATCCCAATTTAACAACCTAACATCACACTCTAGACCTTCCTAGAGGACCTAGAAAAACAAGAGCAAACCAACTCCAAAGCTAGCAGAAGACAAGAAATAAAATTGGAGCTGAACTGGAGATTAAGGCATGAAAAACCACTCAAAAAATCAATGAAATAAGAAGGTATTTTTTGAAAAAATTAACAGAATAGACTGCTAGATAGACTAATGAAGAAACAAAGATAGAAGATCCAAATAAACACAATTAGAAGTGACAAAGGGGACATTATCACTGACCCCAAAGAAATACAACTAACCATATGAAAATATTATGAATACCTGTATGAACACAAACCAGAAAATTTAGAAGAAATGGATAAATTCCTGGACATATTCACTCCCCCAAGCCTGAGCCAGGAAAAAAATTGAATCCCTGAACAGACCAATGACAAGTTCCAAAACGAAATCAATAATAAATAGCCTGCTGAACAACAAAAACAAAAACAAAAAACAAACAAACAACAAAAAAAGACAGGACCAGATGGATTCATAGACAAATTCTATCAGGTGTACAAAGAAGAGCTGATATCATTCCTACCGAACCTATTCCAAAAAATTGAGGAG
>NW_016107558.1:34182-52037 GCF_001604975.1 Cebus imitator | reverse complement strand
ATCTCCGATGAACATCCAGGCAAAAATCCTCAACAAAATACTTGCAAACTGAATCCAGCAGCACATCAAAATGCTTATCCACCACGATCAAGTGAGTTTTATCCCTGGGATGCAAGTTCAGTTCAACACATGCAAATCAAATGTGATTCATCACATAAACAGAACTAAAACCAAAACCACATGATTATTTCAATAGATGCAGAAAAGACTTTGATAAAATTCAATATGCTACATGTTTAAAATTCTCAGCAAACTAGGCATTGAAGAAATTTACTTCAGAATAATAAGAGCCATCTATGACTAACCTACAGCTAACTTCATAATGAATGGGCAAAATCTAGAAACATTCCCCATGAGAACTGGAACAAGATAAGGATGCCCACTTTCACCATTCCTATTCAACATATTAATAATAGTATTTGAAGTTCTAGTCAGAGCAGTCAGGCAAGAGAAAAAAATAAAAAGGCATCCAAATAGGAAGAGAGCAAGTCAAACATTTGTTTGCAGATGATACAACTTCATACCTAGGAAACTCCATAGTCTCTGCCCAAAACCTCCTTGATCTGGTAAACAACTTCAGCAAAGCTTCAGTATACAAAATTAATGCACAAAAATTAGTAGCATTTCTATACACCAACAACATCCAAGCTGAGAGCCAAATTAATAATGCAATCAAGGGTGAAAATATTCTCTATTCAATAGGTGGTGCTGAGATAACTGGCTAGCCGTAGGCCAAAGATTGAAACTTGACCCTTTTACCATATAGAAAAATCAACTCAATTTGCATAGTGACTTAAATGTAAAACCTAAAACCATAAAAATCCAAGAAGATGCTATAACAGGATGTTTTATTTAAAAAAATCCAAGAATAAAACCTAGGAAATACCATTCTGGACATAAGTCTTGGAAAACAGTTCATTATGAAGATTGCAAAAGCAATTGCAATGCAAATGAAAATTGAGAAATGGGACTTAATTAAACTAGAGAGTTTCTGCACAGCAAAAGAAACTGTCAACAGAGTAAACAGAACAGAATGAGAGAAATTATTTGCAAACTGTGTATTGAACAAAGGTTTAATATCTAGGACACAGAAGGAACTTAAACAAATTCATATGCAAAGAACAAATGATCCCATTATAAAGTGGGGAAACACATAGACACTCATTTTTCAAAAGAAGATACACATTTGGCCAACAAGCATATGAAACAAATGCTCAGCATCACCAATCATTGGGCAAATGCAAATCAAAATCACAATGAGATGCCATCTCATACCAGTTTGAATGGCTATTTTTAAAAGTCAAAAAATAAGAGATGCTGGTGAGACTATAAAGAAAAGGGAACATTTACACACTGCTGGTCGGAATGTAAAATAGTTCAACCACTGTGGAAAGTAGTTTGGCAATTTCTGAAAGGACTTAGGACTACCATTTAGGCCAACAACCCCATTATTTGGTATAAACCCAAAGGAATAGAAATCATTCTATCATAAAGACATATGCACAGGTGTTTTCAGTGCACCACCATTCACAATAGTAAAGACATGGAATCAACCTAGATGCCCTTAGGAATACTGCACAGCCATAAAAAAGAATGAAATCCTGTTTTTGCAGCAACCTGGTTACAACTGGAGGCCATTATCCTAAGTGAACTAACACAGGAATAGAAAACCAAATACTGTATGTTTTCACTTATGTGGGAAGTAAACATTGAGTACACATGGACACAAAGAAGGGAAAAATAGACACCAGGGCCTATTTGAGGGTGGAGGTTGGAGGAAGGTCAGAATTGGAAAAGCTACCTATCAGATACTACGCTTATTACCTGGGTAATAAAATAATCTGTACGCCAAGCCCCCATGAGAGTAGAGGGATTAAAGTACAGGTCCACAAATGGGTTGTTTATATTTTGGCAAATTGTTTACTTTTTTCTCTTTTTTGGGGGGGTGGGGGTGGGGCGGGGATGACCAGAAATACTTCCAAGACTGCAAATATCATTTATCCACCAATAGTTCACATTCCCAGTGACTACTAGATACCTGCACCAGAGTGACCACAGCTTCCTCATCTCTATGTAGACAAAATGGCACTCTATTTACATCTACCATCCACTGACGTTTCCTAAAGGAATCAATAGCATCATAATCATGCTTCCACCCAGGCTAAATTCCTCTTCCAACTTCTAAGACTGATCAATTGAGTCACGTATCTTCTGAAGCTGGATACTCCTCTCCCATCAACAAGATTGCCAATTAGTTCAGATCCTTGCCATCATTCACCATTCTTGACTACTGCAATAGCCCTTCCTTCTTATATCCATGTTCTGCTCACTCAGTTTTCTTTCTTTACTCTTATAAGTTATTTTTTAAATTGCTAAAATTATTATTTTTACATTAAAAATCGTATTGATTTCTGATACTTTATAGTACTACTATATGTTCAAACATTTATTATGGCTCATAACGCTCTTCACAATCTGGTCTTTCTCAGTCTCATTGCCTGAATTCTCATTTCCCTTTATGATAGATGCAGGAGACAGGTAAGGGAACATGCACAGGGCCTTGACTGGGCCCGTCCACGATGGACTGAGGGCCAACATACACACTGGGAGAATGAGGTGGAGCCACCAAAATTTCACACCTTATGCAGGAGGTGGAGCCTGGCCTTTTCTGCTCCTGCGTGGTGAGGTATTCAATCTGTGAGGTGGGATCCTATTGACAGCACCCCTTCTTTCTTTGCTGAGAGCTTCTTTTCGCTTCATAAATCCATCCCTCCTCATTTTCTTTCCTTAATAAATCCAGCCTCCTCACTCTTCAATGTGCCCACGTGCCTAATGCTTTCTGGTTGTGAGGCAAGAACCCAGATTTTAACTGAACTATGGAGCAAAAAATTCTGCATCATTTATGCCTTATATTCTAGCCATACCAAAACACATGCTTTTTCCTGAACTCTGTCTCCCTGTTCATATCCTGTGGCTTTGTAAATGTTATTTCCTTTGCCTGGAATGTCCTGCATTCTCTTTTATATCTGGTGACTTCCTAGAAGTTCTTAATACTTTTAAATTATTTCTCCCCAAACTGTTCAGACTTGCCATATCATTTTGTCCTTACCTTTTGTTATGGCACCATTTCATTCTATGGAAAATATGTGTATGTCCATTTATTTCCCATGTCTATCTTCCCCATTAATCTGATTCCTCATTAAGATGGTGACTTTTTCTTCTTCATTATGCACCCAAAATGATTATCACCATGCATAGTACCAGTCAGATAGTCAGTAAAGTTTTTAGGGTATTGATGTGGGTTTAGGGAGATATAAGAATAGAAAATTGTAGAGGGATGAAATCCTCATACTTTTCCTATATTTTAGCCATATACTTTACAGACTTATGTTTAAGTTCACCAGGCATAGAAACAAGAAAGGGAACTGCTGAAGCCAACTCACAGATACAGACGTTACTGTCAGTGGCTTTGATGTAATTCAGTTTGTCCATAAAATGCTTTTAGCCAATTTTCTCAGATTCGTTCGTGGGATCTTCTATTTTTTATTTCAAATGCTAATACCTGTGCTTTTACAGTTACAAAAGTGTCTGAGGTGCTCCTTCAATGGCATTGTGTTTCCTGAGGATAATTATTTTGAAACAAAGGGATAAAAGTGCTGCTGCTCTGTGGTCACACTGGGAGCCCTTCAGAAAGAGCAAAATCTGTTTGCTTCTCAGAAATCACTAGTGAAGACTGATGTATGAAGTCCACGGTGGAAATGCTATTTCAACTTTCAAAGACCTTAACAACTACAGCTATTCATTCACATGGCCACTGAAGCTTCCAAGGACTCACAAATCCCAAAGATTTGAAAAATGATACTAAATTGTTAAACTCAAGTGCAGGGAAGATAAGGAAAATGCTACCTAGAAAATGGTTAAGAATTCTTTAGGAAATTGTTCTTATTTTCAAAGGTGATGATATATGCAGCTGGTGTTCAATCATATTTTAATTTTGTTACTTTTAAATTTAAAATCTAGATGTTATCATGCAATAAACACTTTCGAGTTTCAAAGACTTTGAGATCACCATTTTATACAGAACATAATTTTTCTTTATGCATTTTGACAAATGTCTATCGTACATGTGCTTCAAGTCTTTTGAGATTATGAAGTTTGTTCCATTAGCCTAACCAAGTCTATTTGTTTTCTGGGCTGCTCTCACTAGTATTTAACTTTTTAATACTAAGCCTAAATATTCTTCTTTTGTACTTCTGCATCTTTTTAAAAAAATTCATTTTGCATGTTGAAGCATATAATAGAGACACGTAGATATATAATGTATACTCATAAATACATATATTGAAGCAACTTAAAGCTAGTCTATTCTTTTTCGCTCTGCCTTTGAAATTTGACAGAAATGTATCCTATCTCCCATCAATCTTCTCTTCTCCAGTTTACACACTTTTCATCACATAGCAGCATAAAGAATGATAAAAATCATATTATGAAAATCTTTCTTGACATAGCATGATGTTATCAATGCACCACTCAGCAGGGCAAGAGTTTTGCTTCCATTTATGGCACTAATAACAGACTTATCCTGACCATCTACAGTATCTGCTTTTTCTTGCAAAGAATGATATATATTTACAAGATTTTCAGTGAGTTTGGGAGGCTTTCGGAGGCTGTAGAGCATAGAAGAACTAGTTGGCGAAAAATAACTGAAGACTGCTTCTTAATTCATGTTCCTGGTTTGTTCTAATAGGCAATCTACATCACCATAGTGTGTGTTAATTAGAAAGAGTTGAATAATGAGAAATGCCACTAAGATTAACCTGGTTGTGCCATAGAATAAAGCACTGACATATAGAAATAAGTTAAATGTTATAAATTATGCCTTCACAGTAAAATGACAAAGAAGGAAAAATTTAAAGGTTTTTGTGTTCCACTGCACAGGAAGACAAAATCCTATAGATACCATTCATTTTTTTTTATTTATTTATTTTTCAATCTATCGTTTCGTTAAGATTTTTTTGGTTCCTCAAGTAAAATTTCCCTTCTAGTATTTTCATACAGGTATTGATCAACTTACGACCTATGCAATTTACGATCATTCGACTTTACGATCACAATCTCTAGCCATGACTGCTCCGCGTGTGGCAGCGCAAACGTTGCCCAGCTGGGTGTACGACAGTGCGGACCAGCTTCCGGCAGCACTACCATCTCCACGTGCATATAGCCTGCTCAACTTACGACCAAATCGTGTTATGACCGGTCTGTCGGAACAATCGTGGTCTTAAGTTGAGTACTAGCTGTATTTGTTTTTATTATTTATTTATTTGTGACATACAGAGATCTTAACAACTGCAGTATTGCCAAAAGAAAGTGATTGGTTTTAACAAAGACTGTTTGCTTGGGCAAATGCACTCAGTTAATGGCCTTGGTCAAATGGCCTGGCTGTGGGATAATATGGCCTTACAAGTGACATGCTGTTCCGTTAGCTGGTTTGCCATGTAAAAATATTTGGACTTGTAAGAGCTGAAGAATTTTGTTTATACTTGTCAACAAGTGAAAGCTTAGGATATATATATATATTTATGTATACATACGACATTTTTTAAATCAACTCTATTGAAGCATAATTTACATACAATGAATTGTTCTCTATTTTCAATGTAAACCTGTACAACTACTGTTAAACAAAGATGCTAAACGTTTACATCATTCTAGAAAAATCCGTGTGCCCTTTGCCATTAACACTGCTGCCTCTGATCCCTTGGCTCAACATCCTGAACCCTGACAACCACTGGTCTGCTTTCTGACACTGTATTAGTTTTGTCTATTTAGAATCTTATCTAAATGGAATGAAACATTATGAATAACTACTTTTGCTCAGCATAATGGCATAATCTTTTTGTTTGGTATTCACCCATATCGTTCTGTGTATCAGCAGTTTGTTTCTTTTTATTACTATGTAGTAGCCTATTGTGTGAATATACTATAATTTGTTTTTCTCACATCTTGATAGATGGTTGGATTGTTTCCAGTTTGAGGCACTTATGAACAAAGCTGTGATAAACATTTACATACAAGCATATGTATATATATTTTTTCATATTTTAGGGGTAAATACCTGTAAGTTTAATTGGTATGTAACAATGCAAGCATATATTTAAAGAAGCTGCCAATCTTTTCCCCAAAGTGGCTGAAAATTTAATATTTGAATGGTCAATATATAATAATTCTTTTTTTTCTATCTTCTTTTGGAAGAACTGAGCATTTTCTATTTCTAAATTTTTAAATTTTATGTTGTTTTTATTATACTTTAAGTTCTGGGGCACATGTGTAGTGCGTGCAGGATGGTTACATACACACGCCATGGTGGTTTACTGCATCCATCCCCCTGTCATCTACATTAGGTATTTTTCCTATTGTTATTCCTCCCCAATCCCCCGACCCCCCAACTGACCCCAGTGTGTGATGCTCCCTTCCCTGGGTCCATGTGTTCTCATTTTTCAACACCCACTTATTAGTGAGAACATGAGGTGTTTGGTTTTCTGCTCTTGTGTCAGTTTGCTGAAAATGATGGTTTCCAGCTTCATTCATGTCCCTGAAAAGGACGTGAACTCATCTTTTTTTATGGTTGCATAGTGGAATAACTGAGCATTTTCACATTCCATTTTATCTCCTCTGTTAACTTGCAAACTCTTCCATTTTGTTTTGTTTTATGACCATTGTTTTAGAGTTTATGATATATATCTTTAACTTATCATCGTCTAATTTAAATAATGCTTTACACTAGTTTACCTATAATGCAAAACATTTATAACAGTGTATTTCCACTTTCCCTCCTTTATTTTTATAGTATTGTTATTATACATATTATGCTATAAACCCCATAATATGTACTAATATTTTTGTTTTAAAGTTGTTCTTTACAGATGAAAAATGAGAAAAAAGTCATCTGTTATGTTTATCCACATACTTACCATTCCTGATCTTCTTCACTTCTTTCTGTAGATCTAGATTACTGTATGCTGTCATTTTCTCCCATCCTAAATAATTTCCATTAAGATTTCTTGCAACCAACTGCTGGTGATGAACACTCTTTGCTTCTTTTGTCTGAAAATATTTTTATTTTACACTCATATTTAAAATATACTCTCACTAGATATAATATCCTAAATTATGAATATTTATCTTTTCTTTACATTAGAAATTTCATTTTATTGTTTAAGTATTGTTTTTTTTCTGATGATGTCTTCTATCCTTCTTGTCCCACTTATAAGAAGCATTCCCCAGCCCCAGACGGATTAAAACCATTTTTCTCATTAATTTGGCTATTAAGTTCTTTTGAGTAATTTTCCTTGTGTTTATCGTATTTGTAGTGCTTTTTGCTTCTTGGATTTGTGCTATAACAGGTTTTCATTAAATTTGGTAAATTTCAGCCACTATGTTTTTGAATATTTTTTTGGTAGATCTTACCCCCCTTTTCTGGGACTCTAAGTGTATTACACTGCTGGCTGTTGTCTCACAGGTCTCTAATGTATGAGTTCATTTTGTGTTGTTATAAAAGAATACCTTAGACTGGATAGTTTATAACGAAAAACTGTTTACTTAATTCATAGTTCTGCAGCTGGGAAGTTCAAGAGTATAGAGCTGCATCTGGATGGCTTGGAGAGGGCCATATGCTGGGTCAAAACACTGTGAGAAAGCAGAAAAGCCAGATGGCATATAAAGTGATCCATGGTGAGAGAGGAAGCAAGAGAAGGTCTAGGAAGCCAAACTGCCTTTTATAACAACTTATTTTCAGTGATTTAGCCAGACATGTGAGAGCAAGCACTTACTCCAGCAGGAGGGCATTAATTTATTCATGAGTGATCTGCCCCGTTACCCAAACACCTTTGACAAGGCCCTACCTCCCAACACTACCACACTTGTGCTCAAAGTTCAAGATGAGTTTCAAAGGAAACAAACTACCATAGCAACAGAGCTTATGTTCATTTTCTCTGAACTTCAGATTAGTTTCTATTGCTATGTTGGTAAGGTGACTTTTCCATCTGCATTGTCTAATCTGGTATTACATTCATCTAGTGAGTTTTTATTTCAAATATTTAATATTTCAACACTACACTTCTCATTTAGTTTTTAAAAAATATATTTTCCCTCCTCATTATATTCATATTTTTTTGAAGTCTTTCAGGATATTTTTAATAGCTTTCTGAATGTTCTTCTTTGCCAATTTCATCTTCCAATCATTTCTGGTTTTGTTCCTATTAACTTATTTTTTTGTTTTCGGGTTATGGTTCAGATTTTTCTGCCTCTTCACACTTCTATTTTTTTTATTGGATGCTAAATATTATGTATTTTATGTTTTCAGTGTTCAGATTTTTGTTGTCTTCTATTATGGAGCAGCAATTTTTGTTATGACCAGTATTTAGGTTACTTTAAGATCATTTTGACTTTTCAAGGCTGGTTTTTAAGTTTTGTTAGGGTAGGTCTAGAATGGCCTTGACTCCCAAATGTGATACTTCTAGGGTTTACTGACTGCCCCAAATTTTAATGAGGTCTATTCACTCCAGCTGAACAAGCTCGAATGTCTCTATGCTCTTGGAAATTTTTCAGCCTGCTATACTCCAATAGTATCTCTTTGCCTAGACTTATGTAGTTTTACTCCAGGCATGTCAGTTTAATCCTAGGCAAAATATTTAAAGGGATTCCTGTGTCGATTTTGGAGATTTTTCTCTGTATAGTTACTTCCTCTACAATATTCTACTACTCTAACATCAGTCACCATAATCTTCCTGAACTTGGATTTATCTCTTTTCAGTTCAGCAAGTCGTCTCTTCTGTGTTTGAGTCTTGCCTTTCCTGTACTGTGGTTCTAAACATATTTCTAGGCAGAGAAAAGGATGATAGGCCTTACTCCATTTTTCTTTTTCTCAGGGGTCATAGTTCTATGCTGCTTATTTTTCAGCTGTTAAAAGCATTTGTTAAAGATTTTTTTCTTTGAGTTTTCTAGCTTTTGGTCTCCAAAGGTAGAAAGGCAAATATGGTACTAGTTATTCTGTGATGGCTACAGAGCTGATGTATTTCAATGTAAAAATTATAACTATTTGACATTCCTGATTATACACCATTTTATAATGAGAAAAAGAGCCCTCAAAATCCTACATTGGTCAATTTTTTAAAAACCTCTACTATGACATTGGAACAAGGTCAGTGTTTAGAAATTTATCTGTTGACATTTTTGTTGTTTCATTTTCAAAATTTGCCTTGAATTACACAACATTTTCATGAAAAATTTCTTCTTTCTTACAGTAAAAGAAGAGATTGTCTTTTTCTTAAAGGCACGTTATACATTTTCATCACCTGGTAATCTAGATGAGAGTAAGGGAATCCATTATAAGTAATGTGACTAAATAGCATTTTCTATGACTCATTGGTGCAAAAGCCATTGAGGGTTTTGCCATTACTTTTAATGTCAAAAACCACAATGACTTTTGCACCAACTTATATCTTAGTGATGTCATGGCTCAGATGTAGCATACCAGCACTTATATCATTAACTGAGACCAGCAGTTAATGATCTTCCTTGGTGCAATATATACCTGCCAGGTGGTAGAGTTACAGAAAATTTTACATAAAAAGAAATAATAAAAATGGTAAGACATTTTTCCCTTCTCAAAAACAAAATAACCTTATCTTTAAATCATTAAGGGCTATCATCTAATTGGGTTAATATTTAGATTATTAGAACAGGTGGCTGTTTGTTAATAACAATTGGCAAGTACGTCTCAGATTTTATTCTTAACTCAGCAATACATTAAAATGTTTTTTGCAATTTAGATGAATCAAGTCATTTTTTTCTTTCTTTTTGCATATGAGAGTCTTTTTTGAATGACCCCTGTGATCACGGTTGTACATTTTTAACAGTTATACATAATGACCAAATGAGGTTTCCAAATATGTATTAATTACATAAAATCTACATACCTTTATAAAGCAGCAGGACATACTTGGTCTGATAACATATACAGAGTCACAGATTTATTGCAACTAGCAGACTGGCTTTCTAGACCTGGGTTTGCATTTATTTGATGTACACAGGATTAAGAAACCACATGAATAGCTTTAAGGGACTAATTCCTAGTACTTCAAATTCTATATGTACTTATTGTCTACAGTCAATCTGCTTAGGAATGTACTGCAGCTGACAGGCTCTCCTTCCCATATCTTTCTCCTACTTTATAAAAGAAGACTTGTTTCCTCCTTGATCTTACTATGATACATTTTCCTGAATAGAAGAAACTTCTGGTACAAACTTTACCCCCTCTGAACAAGAAAGAAATAAAGAATCATTTGAAATATCGATGATATAGTTGATACAGGAAGTGGCATTAATTATGGGGTAACATTTCTGCTGCAAATGATAGCAGAATAAATGTCAGTTCCCATAAAAATTTTTTATAAGGATACTGGAATCAAAATTTGAGTTCAAGGATAAGAAGACATTTCGTAACATTTCTGACTGCCTCAAAAAGAATTTATGTGTTTGTTTTTTAAGTGGGTGATAGGTACCAAATTGTAGGATTTAAAACTTTTAAAATCTATCATGGAACTGTAGATGTAAACTTAGAAATGTTTGTAGAGCAAAGGCATGAACTACAGCGAGGGGTGGGAGGGAGAGCATTTATTTGTTAATTGCTCCTTTCTATTACACTTACAATTGGAAATGTCAAATAGGCATCAGGCTCTGCAGCTGGTCTTCTGGAAATTTATGGTTGTAATCAAGAGCCTGGCATGTACTGATACATTTCATGACATATTTCTAATGGCGGTTACCTTGAAGGTCCTCATTATATTTTGCTGCTGTGAATGAGCCACTTGGCATTTAAGAAGCAAGAAATAATTATGAGAAATATACAGTAGTCACTTGCTTTTTTCCTTGGTTCTCTTAGCTGATTTTCTAAGGAAAAAAAAAAAAAACACTGTCAATATGTTTGGATAGTGTATTTTAGGATTTTGCTGTTTTCAGATATTGCACACAGCAAAGGAAGATGGCCTTTGTATAATAAAGAGGCTTTTTAAGTTGTTGTCGATCAAATTATACATTGTGCAATTAGACCAGGGAATTTGCCTTAGGTTCCTAAATACCAAAGGTTGTGATGTCGTGACAGGTCCAATTATTTGACAGTGGAAGAAAATGCCATGGACAGAGCACATCTGAAGCAGCAGAATTCTCTTCAATATTACAATTGAAATCTGAGCCAAATATCTTACCTTAAAAAAAAAAGAAATAAAAATTAAAAGGCAGAAGCATCAAACTAGGACACTGTCTGCCTGGGGCTTTTAAAAATTTTGTGGAGGAAGGACTCATAGAACAATAGTGGGTAAGCATATACTTTTTGTGTGAGTTAATGTCTCTGCACTCAAATAATCTGATTGACGTTGCCAGTATTTTCTGAATACATGCTGGGAGTCTCCAAAGTCCTCTCTAAATGCTGTAATGTATTGACAACAAGTTAAACTTGGCTGAATGTAGAGATTTTCTCATTATGAAGTCTCTAAGGTTATGGAATGTCAGTCACTGGTCTATTTAGATTATCAAAACATGCCTGACTATAATTTCACTTCTTAGAAAACTCAAACTCTAGCATTTACCGTAATTGTTATATACCTCTCCCCAAAGCAAAATAATGTAGACTCTTTTCTACATCTGGCAAAGCACAAATAATTATTATGTAATGACACAAAAGGTGCTGAGCTAGAAGTGTTTCCTAACATATTTCTCCAGTGGTTAGTAAAAAAACAGGAAAAATAACTATCTATATTAACCCAAGTGTAGAAAAAACAAGAACTTTAATTAGTGAGGGTATCATATCACAGGCTCCACTATAGTAATTTGATATAATGCAATTTGTAGAATCAAATGAAAAGTAATCACATTATAATAAAGAGAGTAGAATGTGGTGTGCAGAGGATTGAGGCAGTGTCATACTCAATTGATGTCCCTGGGTAGCAAATCCATTAGTTTTGTGACTCTAGCTCCTGAGAATGCATGCTAATGGGGCAATATTTGAGGACATTAATTATATCTGGCAATATTTGGATAGCTAATATTCTCACTTATATTGCTAAATAATAGGATATATGTAACCAATTAATTTTTGGAGTTTTCACACAAGGTTAAAAGAATATAATTTTGCTATTTATACATTTCCCTCAAATTACTGTATTTTTCTTTTATAAAAGAGCCATTTCAGTGTTAATATGCCTGATTTAAAAATCTTTGATTCAGTGATAAATAGTAAATGCCTCCTTGTCTAGAATTACTCAAGTGAATAAAAAATTCTATATAGTAAGTTTGAATAATGATATCCTATATAAATATTCACTTGATTTTCCCAAAACTGATACGTAGTGTGTATGTCTATAAAATATGTCTATGTGTGCATATACAATATTGTACAAACAAGAAAGTAAAATAATACTGTCTTTAGATTAAACCATTCCAATTTAACAATTGAAGTGCTTTTATGAAATAAAATTTAGTATAATTAAAGAAAAACACTAGAGATTCTTGTTTTCTCTTAACTACACAGGATCACAGAGCCTCAGATTTGGAGGAGTCTTCAAGAATTATTCATTGTAGGCTCTGAATAAACATTTGAATCTACACATCTGCCCACTATTCATGAATTTCAGCTATAAACAAGTCCTAGGATAGAAAAATAATTCTTTGGGGTGAAAACCCTTCTTGGTTTTGGTCATTTTTTTTTTTTTTTTTGTGAGAGACCAGGGTCTCACACTGCTGGCCAGGCTGGAGTGTGGTGGTATGATCATAGCACACTGCCACCTCTGCCTCCCTGGCTCAAGCAATCCCCCCACCTCCCAAGTAGCAGGGACTACAGGCCACCATGCCCAGATAATTTGTTTGTATTTTATGTAGAGATGGGGTTTCGCTATGTTGTCTAGGCTGTTCTCAAACTCCTGAGCTCAAGCAATTCACCTGTCTCAACCTCCGAAAGTGCTGGGATTATAGGCATGAGCCACCACGCCTGGCCAGTCACACTCTTAATACATTCCATTATATTTACATCTCTCTTAAAAAGCATCATCCAGGTTTCAAGAAAAATGTTAAGGAATAAATTAGCACAAAGAAAAGTCATATTTAAAATATAATGATTATTTTATAAACTGAATAACATGTAAGTTTATTTTTTAAGTATAGGTCCTAATTACTTGATCTGCAACTGTACTTACAAAGTTGGATACTTAGGTATATTTGTCCCTCTTAAGAGTTCTCCCATTTGATGTGGACAATTGTTCCAATTTGTCAGGTCTTTTTTGGATCCTGTTTGTCATTCAGTGTTAACTGGCCCAGGGATAAATTATTTGTAATTTTGAGAAGCATGTTATCTATGGGTTCCTTTAAATCCAAGATAATAATGCTGATTAGAATAAGGCGATACTCTGATGAAATTGAAAAAAAAATAATTTGCCATTGAAATTACTCATCACTAAAGACATTTGTGAATTTTACTTTGTCTCCTTCCCTTCATTTATTCTATTAACCCTAATATATACTTGAAATATAACAATATGTAATATTTCTCTCATTAACAACGTTAGAATGTTTCCCTCTATTGTTCTGGATTAGAGGGATATATGGGTGGAAAGTGCTTAGATAAAATATTTTTATTGTGATCTCTCTTAACACTAGATGGGTTCAATAACTCTATTCATATGCCTGAGTATAAGTCATTATGGTGACGTTAGGTTATCCAGAAATTTGAGTTAGAAGAAGATGAGCCTCATTCGCAATGACTTACTTAAGGTGTTAATTCTCACTTAAAAGCTATCAAAATAGGCGTTTCTAACAGTATTCTATGATATTTAAAAAGTGATCTCCTGGTAATATTATTTGACTCAAACCCACAAATACTTCAATTGCAATGCTTGTGTTTCCCCACAAATTCTTATGTTGAAATCCTAATCTCCAACGTGACGATATTAGGAGGTAGAGCTTTTGGAAGATAATGAGATCATGAAGGTGGAACCCTCGTGAACAGGATTAATGTACTTTTAAAAGAGACCCCAAAAAGTTCTCTACTCCTCTTTATGCCATGTAAGGATACAAGAAGATGGTAGTCTGCAACCTCAAAGAGGGCCCTCATCAGAACTCAACCACGGTGCCACCCTGACCTCCGATTCTTAACCTCTATAAAAGTGAGAACTACAGTTGTGTTGTTTATAAGCAATTCAGCCTATGGTACTTTGTTACAGCAGCTGGAACAGACTGAGAAACCCAACAAGGATATTTCCCAAGAGGCAAAATTATATAGGCATGTTTTGATTTGTACCATAAACACAATTTCGAAAAACTGGACAACACTAAATAAGACAGTATTAAAACATAATATAGAAACTTGTTTTTAAAAATAAGCATGTTCTCTGAGGGATCCAAGATGGCCGATTAGGAGCAGCTCAGGGTTGCAGCTCCCAGTGAAAGCGCAGAGGGTGAGTGGACACTGCATTTCCAGATGGATTTTTATTGCCCACAGACCAGGAAATTCTGAGGCGGAGGAGTCCCACAGGTTGCAATTGCAGCTGTTTTGGACGGCGCAGCTGTTTTGCTGGTGCCCTGGCGGGGCGGTTCTCCATACAAAATACACGGGTCTGGGCACCATTTTATCTGGCAATTGGAGCTCTGGGAAGGCAGAGCTGCCCATTCATCTGATTAAAAAGGGGACTGAAACAGGGAGCCAGGCCAGGAGATTCCCAGGCAAAAAAGTTCCATGAATCTCAGTGCTTCTGTTTAAGCCGGCACAGTGAGTTGCTGCACGGGAAATCACACAGATCCTGGCACCTTTTCAACAGGTGACTGGAACACCTGGGAGAGAGTTGACCTTTCAACTAAAAAAAAAGGCTCTGGAGGCAGTGAGTCAGGTGATAAGGCTCAGTTGGTCCCACCCCCCAAGAAAACCCAGAAATTGGAAATGCTCTGGGTTGAGAATTTCACAGCAAGCACAGCTGAACCCGGGAAGGTCCAGCTCTGTGGGGGAGGGTGTCCGCCATTACCAAGGCACTCCACAATATGGAGGTAGCCCATCATTACAGAGGTGGGCCACCATTGCCGAGGCAGTTCTAACTACAACCCGTATAAACAGGACTGCAGGGAAGTTCACACGGCAGCTGGGCGGAGCCCACAGCAGTTCAGCAAAGCTTCTGCAGAAAGACAGTGACTAGGCTGCTTCCTTGCTGGGCAGGGCAGCCCTGAAGAAAAGGCAGCAGCACAATGGAAACTCATAAATAAAGCCCTAGCTCCCTGGTACAGAGCACCTGGGGAAAAAAGGGGGTTTATGAGTTCTGCTGCAGCAGACTTAAAGGTACCTGCCAAGCAGCTCAGAATCAATGGAGCTCACAGCTCAAAATTTGAGCTCCTATAAAGGACAGACTGTCTCCTCAAGCAGCTCCCTGACCCCCGTATATCCAAAGAGTCACCTCATAAAGGAGAGCTCAGACTGACATTTGGCGGGTATCCTTCTGGGACAAAGATAGCAGAAGAAGAAATTGGCAGCAACCCTTATTGTTCTGCAGCTGCTGCAGGTGATCCACAGGCAAGCAGGGCCTGGAGTGGACCTCAGCAGTCCTACAGCAGATGGGCCAGACTGTTAGAAGGAAAACTAAGGAACAGAAAGAACTTCATCATCAACAAATGGGACGTACACTCAGAGACCCAATCTGAAAGTCAACAACTACAAAGATGACAGGTGGATAAATCCACAAAGATGGGAAGAAACCAGCACCAAAAGGATGAAAACACCCGAAACCAGAATGCCTCTCCTCTTACAAGGGATCACAACTCCTCACCAGCAAGGGAACAAGGCTGGATGGAGAATGAGTCTGATGAATCGACAGAATCAGGCTTCAGAAGGTGGGTAATAAGAAACTTCTGTGAGATAAAAGAACATGTTCTAACCCAATTCAAAGAAACTAAGAACCTTGAAAAAAGATTTGATGAAATGCTAATGAGAATAGACAACTTAGAAATATAAGTGAATTGATGGAGCTGAAAAACACAACATGAGCACTTCGTGAAGCATACAAAAGTTTCAGTAGCTGAATTGATAAAGCAGAAGAAAGGATATCCGAGGTAGAAGATCAACTCAATGAAATAAAAGGAGAAGGCAAGATTAGAGAAAAAGGGGTAACCCAATGTAAAGAAACTAAGAACTTTGAAAAAAGGTTTGACGAAATGTTAACAATAACACACAATTTAGAGAGGAATATAAGTGAATTAATGGAGCTGAAAAACACAACACGAGAACTTTGCGAACTATGCACAAGCTTTAACAGCCGAATTGATCAAGCAGAAGAAAGGATATCAGAGGTCGAAGACCAACTTAATAAAATAAAACAAAAAGACAAGATTAGAGAAAAGAGGATAAAAAAGAATGAGCAAAGTCTCCAAGAAATAGGGGACTATGTGAAAAGACCTAATCTATGTTTGATAGGTGTACCTGAATGTGATCAAGGGAATCAATCCAAGCTGGAAAATACACTTCAGGATATTATTCAGGAAAACTTTCTCAACCTAGCAAGGCAGGACAATATTCAACTCCAGGTAATACAGAGAACACCACAAAGATATTCCTCAAGAAGACCAATCTCAAGGCACATAATCGCCAGATTCACCAGGGTTGAAATGAAAGAGAAAATACTGAGGGCAGCCAGAGAGAAAGGTAGGGTTACCCATAAAGGGAAGCCCATCAGACTCACAGCAGATCTCTCAGCAGAAACCCTACAAGACAGAAGAGAGTGGGGGCCAATATTCAACATCCTTAAAGAAAAGAACTTTCAACCAAGAATCTCCTATCCAGCCATACTAAGCTTCATAAGTGAAGGAAAAATAAAATCTTTTGTGAACAAGCAAGCACTCAGAGATTTCATCACCACCAGTCCTGCTTTACAAGAGCTTCTGAAAGAACCACTACAAATAGAAAAGAACAACCAGTATCAGCCTTTCTAAAAATGCCAAAAAATAAAGAACATCAACATAATTAAGAAATTGCATGAACTAATGGGCAAAACAGCCAGCTAACATTAAATGACAGTATCAAACTCACATATATTGTTATTAATTCTAAATTTAAATCGACTAAATCCCCCAATCCAAAGACACAGACAGGGAAAAAGAGCCAAGACCCATTGGTATGCTACATCCAGATCCATCGCATATGCAAGGATACACAAAGATTCAAAACAAAGGGATGGAGAAAAACTTACCAACCAAATGGAGAGCAAAAATAAATAGAAAGCAGAAGTTACAATTTTTGCTGATAAAATAGACTTCAAAGCAACAAAGATCAAAAGAAGCAAAGAATGATAATACATAATGATAAAAGGATCAATGTAACAAGAAGAGCTAAAGTTCCTAAATATATACGCACCCAATACAGGAATACCCAGATATATAAGAGTTATAAAGAGACTTGGACTCCCACACAATAATAGTGGGAGACTTCAACATCAATATTAGACAGATCAATGAGACAGAAAGTTAATATCAATATTCAGGACTTGAACTCAGATAGGGAATAAGTAGACTTAATTAACATTTATAGAACTCTCCACTTTAAATACACAAAATATACACTCTTATCAGTACTACATCACACCTATTTACAGGTTTAAATGAAATATTGATTGGCTGCTTGTTAATTATTTTCTTCCCTCATTTTTTTTCATGTCTCTATTATTAAACACAATTATAGGCATACCCATTTTTAGACTGCATTCTAGCCCGGGCAATAAAGCAACACCCCTGTTCTCTCTCCCTCTTCCTCTTCCTCTTTCTTCCTTTCCTTC